>NC_050458.1:44253068-44484114 GCF_903995425.1 Onychomys torridus
GTCGTAATCAGATATCCTGCGTGTCAGATATTTACATTATGATTCATAACGGCAAAATTACAGTTATGAAGTAGCAATAAAAGTAATTTAATGGTTGGGGGGACTACAACATGGGGGGCCACATTAAAGGGTGCAGCGCTAGGAAGGTTGAGAACCACTGTCTGTCTGCATCCTTCCCTGTGATTGGTTCAAGAGCGGCACGGATGGCAGGCAGCTCCACCAATGAGGTGCAAGGGAAGTCTGTGGGTGTGAATCTTTTATGCAGAGGCTCTCCGCCCAAGGCTTCTCAGAGATGATGGCCATCTGTGGCTGGCAGCCCCAGAATCCACATACAGAGTTGAGAGCCCAAGCCCTTCTCTGTCGTCATCCTCGCCTTCCTTGAAAGCCCTGGTTCCTGTGCTTAGGGTCACCAGTCACCAGGCACTCCATAGTAGTCATTGCGAACAAAATCTTCGCTCCCCAGTTCTAGAACAGCTCCAAAGACCCGCAGCCCCAAGTGTTAGCCAAGACTAGGACACCAGGGACTGTCATGCTCTGCTGGCAGGCGCATACTTGGCACACTGTGGCAGCTTTCAGCAGTTTCTTTCTGGGATAAACTTACATCTCTGACCCAGTGCTTCTCTCCCTTAGAGGCACTTGGAGCATCAAGGGCCTGCCCACTGCACAGTGACATTCATGTCAGCCCTATTCAAGGTTGCTCAAACCTCAGCTGCCCCTCGATGGTAAAGGCAGTGGCTGAGAATGTGGCTGAGTTGATAAGAGTGCTCTCCCAGCAAGCATGGAGCCCTGCATCCAGTCCATAGCCCCGAGTAAGCCAGGGGTGCTGGTGATACACACCTGTTAATCCTGGCTCTTGGGAAATGGAGACAGAAAGATCAGAAGTTCAAAGTCACCCTCAGCTATACAGCAAGCTCCAGGACAGCCTGGACTACATGTGACCCCATTTCCCATCCCCAAAAGAGAACAATTGTGGTCTGTAAACGATGGTATAGTACGGCAATAAACCGTAACTGCTTACGTGCAAAAACATGGGTGAGTCTTCCAGACTTAATGGTTAAGCAGAAGCCTTGAAGTTCAGAAGCAGCAGAACAGTGGTGCCCTGAGCTGGGGAAGAAGGGACACTGCCCCACAGTGGGCACAGGGATCCTTGGGGTGGCAGCTGGCTTCTGACTCCGTCTGGGTAGTGGGGACAGGGCACATACCCTTGTAAGAGGTACCGCACTGCACACTTAGGTCTGTACATTTTACTATGTACAAATCTTGTTAGTAAACTTTTAAAAATATTTTTTTTAATTTTATGTGTATGGGTGTTTTGCCTGGATGTATGTCTGTGCATACATGTATGTGGTGCCTGGTCCTCACAGAAGAGGGAGTCAGATCCCTTGGAACTGGAGTTACAGATGTTAACTGTCATGTGGATGCTGGCAATCAGCTCAGGGAGAGCAGCTGATGTCCTGAGCAATGTCTCCAGCTCAGTAAACTGGCTTTTAAAAGAACAAACCCGGTTCCCAGCAGGTGTCGGGTCAGCCACCTGGGAGAAGAGCTCAGCCCCCTCCATCATTGGACATTTGGCCTGAAGCACAGCTGTCTGTCTGGTTATGGCCTCAGGCATCCAGCCTCCCTGACTCAAACTCCACAACTGCCTCCTGGAGTCATCTCCCTTTCTGGGCTTAGTTTCTTCATCTGTTAAATGGGGCAGTAGTGTTCGTCCCAGGGGATTGTGAGTATTAAACTACTAACCTTCAGGTATCTGTTGCTTTGTAAGCAACTACCATAAACTTGCCGGCTGAGAATGGCAATGTTCTTGCCACTCTCCGGCCCAGGGCCAGTCCCTTGTGTCCCTCCTGCAGCTCAGCGCAGGTCACCCGAGGTTGGCTGTGGATGTCTGTCATAGCTTCTCCATCATAGGTTTGATGCCTTAGCGGGATGCCTGCTTCGCTGTGGCTCTCCCTCTGCTTCCTGGATGCACGATGGTCTTGGGACCTCTGTAGTCTGACTACCTCCCTGGTGGTGACTCCCCTTAGGGCTTCAGCTATAGAACCCATGCTGCTTATGAGCAACACTTGGAAATGCTGTGACGTCACTTCTTGTCAGTCAAAAACAAGTTAGAGCCAACCTAGACTCAAGGGTAGTAACAGGGCCTGATCAGGAGAGGTGGTTCTTCAGGCTAGCTCTTTCCCCAGCCTCCTGTTCCTCTGAGGTAGGATCCTCTGTAGGGTCCTCTTCGGGGCCTGCCCTCAGCTCTTGTGTGTCTGGGTGTTCTGTTACCCTGACCTTGACCACTTATCCTTGGCTTCTCAACATCTAGCCACTAGTCTGTCCCCAGCCTTTTTTCAGAAACTCATATAGGGTCACCTCCATCCCAAGGCTGATGTGGAGCATGTCTTCCCTCTAACCCATGCTTCAGCTCCTCCTTGGCCTGGGAGCCAACTTCTGGATGAGGCCCCGAGGAGCCAGCCTCTCATCCTGGGGCTGCTCCTTACAGTCATGGGTCAGTGTTGGACAGGGCCACCCTAGGACTGCCGAAATATGCAAACCCTTGGCCCTCTCTGTCAACTTATCTCACTTCAGGACCCAGAAAATGGATTTGCCTCTCTTCCTGTCAAGACCCACATTGAACAAATCTTTTTCTGCTCTCCACTGTTAATCTGACTCTTTGCCTTATTGAAGGCAGGTGTCTGAACCTGGCCATGGGGCACAGACTGTGGCCTCTAAGTTCAATAACAATATGACCTCAGGAAGCAGTTCCTCTTTCCCTGGGCATACCCTTCTGTCTCTCCCCTCACCCAGCGCAGACACTGTGGGAGGTTGAATCATGGAGAAAGGTGAGGTCTGAGAAGCAAGTAGCCCTCCACCATATTCCTGTTCCCGGCTCTGCAACCCTGGGAGGTTACACATGGCTGCTCCCAGCCTCAGTTTCCTAACTGTACAATAGGCCACTCTGCTAAGTGTGTGCAGGTGAAGACAGCTAATAGCAGGCAGGACATGCTGAGGAGAGCGCCTGGTGCCTCATAAAACGCAAAGCACACATTAGTTGTTATGACTGAGGTAGCCGTCACCGGGGCACATCAGCAGGGGCTGTGGCTCATGAGTCAGCCCCAGGAGGTCTGACTCCTGACTGGCCCATCCACTCCGGCAGATCCCCAGGAGTGCTTCAGGGATTCCTGGGGTATCATTAATGTTGGGGCTGACAACTGCTGGGCACAGAGCCCAGAGGTCCCCAATTGTGATGATTGAACTTGGGGTGCTTTGCATCTACAACACTGAAGTGACTCATGCTCAGTGGTAAACCTCTGAGTTTGGATCTTTGTCCAGACCAGCAGGGATAGGAAAGCATAGTCCTGAGTCAGCCTCAGGAGCATAAGGGCACCCTGACAGTGTAATGGGCCCAGTGTGTATCCAGCACAGGCATGCCATGGTGTGTGTGTGTGTGTGTGTGTGTGTGTGTGTGTGTGTGTGTGTGTGTGTGAGAGAGAGAGAGAGAGAGAGAGAGAGAGAGAGAGAGAGAGAGAGTCAGTCAGAGGACAATTTTATGAAATTGGTTCTCGCCCCCTACGGTGGGTTCCTGGAATTGCACTCAGGTGTCAGGCTTGTATGGCAAGTGCTCCCAACACACCGACTGTTCAAAGTAATGATGTCCATGCTGTTTCTTCTCATGAAGCCCTGCCCTCCCTCCCTCCATCGCCTTTGGGTTGACCCTTGGCACAGGAGCCCCTTGCCTGCCTTCACTCCCTTCCAGCCCTTGACTCCAACAGGCAGTCACACACAGCTCTTCCTGGACCCAGCAATGCCCTGCCTGTCCCTAATGCTCTCCTCTCCCTCACCTCCCTATTCCATGCCTTCTCCAATGGCAGACCCCTCCCCGTGCCACCTCAAGGCTCAGCTACCACCTGCCATCTCTAGGAGCCCCTCCCAGATGCCCATGTCCCAGACAGAGTTAGATGCCTGCTCTGAGCCCCACAGCCCCTCCACATGGCACGCTCTTTCATGCGCTTCTCCCAGATAGTGAGCCCCTGGGCCAGGGAGCCAGCTCTAGTCACTTTGCTAATTAACCAGCACCTGAGGTCTCAGCTGGGTGAGTATTTGTTGATGGACTGACTGACAGATGGACTGGAAATGAATGACTTAGCCAAGCACCCTATAAGCAGATCACAGGCATAGCCTCAGCCTCATGCCAAGCAGTAGGAGACTGTTGATCCCCATACCCCTGCCCCGCCCCCAGGAATCCCAGAAGCTAACCTGAAGGGCTGCAGGCTAATAGCAGTTTCTGAACATAAAAGGGCCCAGCTATAACTGTGACTCATTTCAGTCATCCTGGCGTCCCATCTGGACCTAACAAGGGCTGGGTGGGTTCAGAGGCCCTGGGAGGGAGGCGTTTACTTTGATGAGCATCTGCCCCAAGCAAACTTGACACGCGGCATCTCTCCTAATGTTCACCATAAGCCTTCCGTGCCGGCAGCTCTCTCGTTTTACAGAGGAGGAAACCCGTGATCAGAGAATAGCCATGATTCACCCAAGAACAATGAGGTGCATAGTAACTCACAGCTTAGCCACATGGCTCCCAAGCCCAGACCCTGTCCTGGTTACATAGGAATTCCTTGAGTTGACAGAGGCAGGCAGGCCCTGTAAGAAGCATTTCACAGCCATCACATGTTCTAGTCCCTGGAATAGCCTGTGAGTGAGAGGCACACTCGCCCCGTTTGCAGGAGAGGGGACAGAGCTCAGAAAATGACAAGGACCCATCTGGTCACAAAGCTGTCCGTCTCACAGTCCAGCTGGCCTCCAGGACTGACCAAGGTTTTTTTCATTGGAGACCAGGAACCTTGGGTTCCCCAACTTTGGAGGAAAGCATGGAGAGGTCTCGGGTACTTCTTGCTCCCCAAGGCAAGTTTCTTCTCAAAGGGCTAGGAAGTTTGGGGTCCCCTAGAAGAGCATGAGGGTACAACAGGTACCATGTTACTGCTGACCCTGGCAGCATGGCCTCACCACATACATCATAGCCATGCCAGCCATGTGTGTGTGTGTGTGTGTGTGTCTATCATGTATTTCTTAAATTTATTTATTTATTTGTTTGTTTGTTTGTTTAGTTTTGGTTTTTCCGAGACAGGGTTTCTCTGTAGCTTTGGAGCCTGTCCTGGAACTCGCTTTGTAGACCAGGCTGGCCTCGAACTCAGAGAGATCCACCTGCCTCTGCCTCCCAAGTGCTGGGATTATAGGCGTGTGCCACCACCCGACATTCTTAAATTTTTATTTGTAAGAGCGGGGTGGGTGCATGGTGTGTACGCCTGTCATAATGTCCCTCTCAAGCCTGCTCCAGCATCAGGGGGACACAGCTGTGAAGAGACACGTCCTGTCCCCTGGCCTCACCCCACAGGAGTGAAAAAAGAGGTGATAACAAGGTAAAGACTGTGGAGAGTTGATGGTGGCACCCCCTTATCCAGAAGAGCCAGCTGCCTGGGGGCAGTGCCATCCAGGCTCCTCTTCAAAGACAACTAGCCCTGAAGAGAGGGAGGGTGCCTCCAGGAAGGGTAACAAGACAGGCCATGACTGGGGTGCTGGGGATCCCCGCTGGCCACACCCTCCCCAGGAACAGGGCTGTAGGTATATTTGGTCAGGAACATCCTGCCTGTACCTGCCACGTCCTGTGCCCACCTGCTCACACATGACCGTACTTCCAGGGGGCCTTTGACTGCCCCGATGACCCCAGGTAAGAAGCACAGGGGTGTGGCATACCCGAGACAGTACCTGTAAAGTTCTGAGGGGGGCCCTGCACCAGTCCAACTGCCTGTTGAAGCAAACAGTTCCTGTCCAGGAGTCAGAAACACCAGCAGTGAAGACTGTGATAAAAATCTGCCGGGCCGTGGTGGCCCACGCCTTTGATCCCAGCACTCGGGAGGCAGAGGCAGGAGGATCTCTGTGAGTTCGAGGCCAGCCTGGGTCTACAAAGTGAGATCCAGGACAGGCTCCAAAGCTACACAGAGAAACCCTGTCTCGAAAAAAACCAAACAAACAACAATAACAACAAAATAAAACACCCTATTCCTCTTCTGTCTCAGGTTATCCAGGATGTGCTGATCCATTCACGAGCTCTGAACTCCTTATTGTATATATATTACCCATATGCATGCATATTTATATTTTATTTTATTTTTTCAGAGCTGAGGAACCGAACCCAGGGCCTTGTGCTTGCTAGGCAAGCGCTCTACCACTGAGCTAAATCCCCAACCCCCATATTTATATTTTAAAATCTAAATACATTTAGACAACATGAGAACTGTATCTGGAAGATACCATCAGTATCCATAATGATTAATTCCAAGGAGGAGAAACTGAGGCACAGAAAGGGGAGCTGGCTAATAACCTCCTAGCTCAAACTATTGGGGCTGAGATTTAATCCAAACAGTATGACTTTGTACAGGAAATCCATCCCAACCCTTGGAATACATACAAGAGAGCAGGTAGGTGAGCTACCCCAGACCTCACAGCAACTAGGGAGTGCCTTCCACTGCCCCGTGTTACATCCTCAGCTTCATTCTGACGCCTTCAAGGCCAGCAGGGAACGTGTCCTGGACCTTTGCAAAGAAGCTCTGGTGAACTGTGTTCATCTCTTGGGAGCAGCTTTGCTCCCCGCCCCGCCCCCCCACCCCCCGTACCTCACCCCACATTCCCCCACCCCCTCAGCCAGCACCAAGCATCCTTGGGACATTTGCAGGGAGAGGCACCATCTGTGTTCAGGGCACACGTGGATAAGGCTCTTGACAGCTAACAGCCAGGCCCAGCAGGTGGTCCAGGACCTGCTGGTGTATGAGCTCACAGTAACTTCAGTAGAAGAGGCTTGCTCTACCTGACCACTTCTGGGCTGTGGGATGGCAATGCCAGTGATTTACATTTTAGAATTCTCTTCATTATTTACTTTTTCAATTTCTTCTTCTTTTGGCTGTTTTGTTTTGTTTTTTCGAGACAGGGTATCTCTGTGTAGCTTTGGAGCCTGTCCTGGAACTTGCTCTGTAGATCAGGCTGGCCTCGAACTCACAGAGATCTGCCTGCCTCTGCCTCCTGAGTGCTGGGATTAAAGGCATGTGCCACCAGCTGCTTTTTCAATCTTAAAAAGTATTTTCATGGACGTGTGTGTGTGCCTGCATGTTTTTAGACTCATCACCTGCATGTGGTGCCTTTGGAGGCCTGAAGAGGGAGTCAGATCTCCCAGAACTGGTCAACAGGCAGTTGTGAGCTGCCTGTTGTTGGTGCTCCTGACCAGGCTCAGGTCTGCAAGAGCAGCCAGTGCTCCTAATTGCTGAGCCATGTCTCCAGCACCTAGACTTCAGAATTCTAACACAAATAGTTCAGAATCCCTCATGTCCATCTTTCCGTTTTTCCCAGTTCTTTTACTCTGGCAGCCTCTGTTTTGTTCCCAAAGTTGGGTCTAGGAAGACCATGGTTCCTTCCCAGCAGCTAGAGGAGAGTAAAATGTTGAGGTGTAGGGGTGGGGTGGGGGTGGGATCGCGACTCACTTCTCTCGAAGGGAAGGGATCTGAGTGCTTTGCCAGCTTTTTCTGGAAGCTGTGTTTTGCTTTGTGTGTGCTGGAATCTGGCTATCCCCTTCACCCCAGGGACCCTCTCCGTCTCCCCCAATGGGCAGGCTGTCTTTTGCTCACTTGAGAGGCACCAAGTCAAGTTCAGATGATGCCTTGAGCAGAGCCTGTGCTGAAAGCCGGAGGAAGTTAGTGCCAGTGCCAAATGTTACAGCTTTCTGAAAGGAAAAAAAAAAATTAAAAAAGTCTTTCCCTCCCTAACCAAGCCCTGGGCAACTTGCGGGAAGGCCTGCACCGAAGGGCAGATGCAGGGCAAAAGCAGGAGCATCCGGGGCTTCCAGGACTCCTGTGGGTGCCTGAGCACCCAGAGCTGGGAAAGAGCTACACAGAGAGCTGGGGACCATGAAGGACCCTGGAGCTGGGCTGGGGAGCCTCAGGCAAAGCCACAGGCAGTACCAGGGTCCTTATCACAACACAGCTGGCTCTACTGGTTAATGTTTTGTCCATTTGACACAAGATAGATTCGTCTGAGAAGAGGGATGCTTGATTGAGAAATCTTGATTCATTCTTGATTACTGCCTGATTCGGGAGGGCCCAGCCCACTGTTGCTGCTGCCACCCTGGGCGGGTGGGCCTGGGTTGTACGAGAACCCAGGCCCAAAGCAAGTTGAGTAAGTCATGGGGAACAAAACACTGAGCAGCGTTTCTCTGCCGCCTCTGCTTCAGTCTCTAGCTACAGGTTCTCACTTTGAGTTCCTGCCCTGACTTCCCTTCATGATGGAATATAAATTGTAAGCTGAAATAAACCTTTTCCTTCCCAGGTTGTGTTTTTTCATGGTGCTTTATCATAGAAATAGAGATCTAACTAGGACAGGTGCCAACAAGACAAAACCAGTGCATGCCTTTAATCCCTGTACTTGGGAGCCAGAGACAGGCATTCGAGGCCAGCCTGGTCTACAGAGTGAGTTCCAGAACAGCCAGGGCTACACAGAGAAACTTTGTCTCAAAAACAACTGCTAGTCAATTTGCAAATACTTTTGACAGCCAGGGTGTGGGACTGACTACCTCCTAAACCCAGACAGGATCAGGGCTAACCGGAAGTGGGGCGGATCAGGGCTAACTGGAAGGGACTAAAGTCTCTGCTCTGAGGATGGACCAGGAGCTCCAAGAGAATGGTCTGCGGAAGTTCCCAGTCCAGGGGTGCAAGAGGCTGTTGCTCTCGAGACAGGGGAGAGCAGGAGCAGGCACAATGGCATCCAGGACCAGACTTATGCTAGCCTTTGTGAGCTGGCAAGCTCTGCCCAATGGTCAGTGCTGTTGTAGGCTTGAGGGAGCCCAGCCACCAGATTTACTGGGCATTCAACACTTTTCCTCTGATTCTGTAAACTCTCAGAACTATAGAAGAACCACGGGAAGGGATGGCATAATAACTACCTGGCCTGGTACCTGGGTTCACCAGCTGCCAGAGCTCTGCCATCTTACCATTCTATCACGTGCTCTTTGCTGACACACCTACATTACCTAGGCCCTCAGGATCCTTGGGGACGTAACACTCCGCAGGAAGCACAATCAGGGATGCTGAACCCCCATACACAATGGCGTGATGTTTGCAAATTAGCTGTGCACAGCCTTGGGAGCACCTTGAGTCATCTCTGTGAATTCTAACCAGTCCCTGATGAGTGTAAATACTGTATACACAGATGTTACATTGTCTCCGATCCAATCTAGAGGGCTTGGGCTTGTTCAGCATAGCTAAAACCCTGGTATTATTAGTGTGTGTGTGTGTGTGTGTGTGTGTGTGTGTGTGTGTGTGCGCGCGCGCGCGCAGGCACAGACGTTCCAGGGCATCGTTTGGGATGTATGGTGAGATTAAAAAGCCTGTAGTGTAAGCCTGACAACCCAGGTTTGATCCCCAGAACCCTTGGTGGAAGGAGAGAACCAACTCCTAAAAGTTGTCTTCTAACCTCCAAATGATCCCAGCACTCCAGAGGCAGAGGCAGGAAGATCTCTGCGAGTTCAAGGCTCGCCTGTTCCACATAGCAAGTTCCAGTCCAGTCAGGAGTACAGAGTGAGACTCTATCTCAGAAAAAGAGGGAGGGAAGAAGGGAGGAAGGTATTAGAACATGGTCAAAAGAATAACCCGAGGCTGGAGAGATGGCTCAGAGGTTAAGCGTACTGACTGGTCTTCCGGAGGTCCTGAGTTCAATTTCCAGCAACCACATGGTAGCTCATAACCATCTGTAATGAGATCTGGTGCCCTCTTCTGGCTGCAGGTATACATGCAGGCAGAACACTGTATACATAATAAATAAATAAAATCTTATAAAAAAAAATAACCCGTTTCAAAAAAACAAACAAACAAAAAAAAACAAAACCAACACTTGCTGGGCATTGGTGGCGAACGCCAGCCAGGTCGCTCTGAGAACCTCTACTTGTCCATAATCATCAATTCCCAGCATGGATAACATTTTCTTTTGTGGTGGTGTGGGGAACAGGATCTATGTAGCCCAGGCTGACCTCAGTCTCTCCACAGTCCTCCTGCCTCAACCTCCCCTGTGCTGGGATTACAGGTGGGCACCACTATGCCCACCAGCGATATAATCGTAACTGCTCATTTTCTTCCTTGAGCTATTTTCCACTACAATTTCAGTCCCACACAGACAGGCTTGTCTTTTCTGCTCGTGGCTTTATTCCCAGTGCCTAACAGATGCTCAGCGCATTAGGAACCTTGAGCTCAGAATGAGCCAGAGGTCTTACGGGAAGATGGAAGGAAAGGACAGTGGCTGGAGAGCCCACCACCCTTGTAGAATTGCCAAGCCTTTCAGGGCTCCTGTGTGTAAGTTGTAGAGTCTCACTCTACCCCCTCCCCCAAAAGAACGTGATTCCCACCCTACTTCGATGTACAGGTTTTAACCACACAGGGTTTCATTTCTCTGCCACACTAACCCCAGAGGCAACCGGGCCGGCCCGCGGAGAAGCTGCCGGGGGTAGCAGGGAGACGCCACACAGAGACTACATTTCCCAGGAAGGTTGCCCACAGCGTTGCAGCTCTGGGGTTTTTAAAGGGCCTGCTGCTAAATCCAGGGTCAGTAGGCATAGGTGGTGAGGGGTGGGGGTGGGGTGGGGAAGTGGGCAGGAGGGTCTGCGGGACAGAAGCCGGCACCAGAGAGCCACCTGGGAGGAGACTGTGTGGGCCAGACGGGAGTCACTCGGCACCCTGGTCCTGCAGTGTCCGGGAGGTGAAGCTAGGCAATGCCAGCCTGGGGGCAGCCCCTCTCATGGTGACCCCCCTCGGCATCTCCCAGAAAATTCTCTTTCTTCCCTTAACTCCCCAGAACAATGGCGGGGTGGAGCTGTTAATCTCGTGTCTCAGCGGGAGGTGCCCCCACCTGGTCCCAACATCCTGGGATGGGAGTGGTGGTAAAGACGTTTAGAACTGCAAAACTAAATGGAGGTCTGGGGTCTGTGGGAGCTGAGCCTCACAACACAATGCCTCTTACCTCTCCTTCCAAGCCCCAAGGCCTCTAGGTAAATCTAGGTATGGGTCACCCTCCCAGGAAGGATCAAGGAATGGGAAGCACCTTGCAAGCTGTAACAGGCTATAAAACTTCAACACTGGGTCACTAGATTCATTTAGTTTGTTTTGGGGGAGGGTGGTACAGTATCTCAGAGGTAAGTGCATTTGGGTACCGTCATAAAGATCTTAGCGGAAACCCAGAGGATCGATTATAACCCAAACAAACCTACCAGAGTATGTTTTCAAATTAGGAAACTTCAGGGTCACTGACACCATCGGAATTAAAGACGACCTTTTGATCTAACCTGGCCTTTGGCCACGGTCCCTTCACCTAGATACCCCGTGGTGAAGGCACAGGTCTTGGTTCCTCCCCTCCCCTCCTGTCCTTCAATCATTTGGGTTAACCCAAGTTCAAAGCTCCACCATCTTAGCCTCCTTCCTAAGGACAAACAGCCCCAGGCCTTAGCAGAGGTTTCTTCATCTTCATCGGCTACCATCACCCACTCCCGGGTTACTATTTAATTAAACTGCTACATGCCTTTTGGCTAATAAAACCACAGGCATCCAGGGGCCGAGCCCAGGTAGGTAGGCGAGACCACCAAAACCCTACTGTAGAGCCGCTGCCAAGAGGACCTGGCATTCTGAATAGGAGGTAGGCTGCAGACAGAGGTCCTGGGCTCTCTGGGAGTCTCTTCGGCAGATCTCTGAGCCTCTAACTCGGACCCTAGGACTCCCAACAGCCCCAGGTTGCACTACAGACGGTGGCGCCCCTGGCTCACTTCGTGGATTTGTGCCAAGCAGGGCGGGAAAGATGGACACATTGTATAACAAAGGCATGGCATCTTCCCAGCAAAATGGCGGTGGTCCCGACCACGGCTCCCTCCCTGGTCGCCTGCCTGCCTCCTGAACCTAAGCCACGACCAGAGAAACGAGGACTCCCTCCTCGCCCCATTTCTCTAAATCCCTAAAGCACAGAGCCGCTGCTCATCCCAGGGGTCCCCAGGACAGTCTCTGGTCAGCGCGTGCGGGAAGGCACCAATGATGGGTACTGGACCCCATCATGCACACCCCACTTTCAAGAGGCCAGCGGGAGAGGGGAGCCTCACCCCCGGGGAGGGACCTCGTGGTCCTGCTTTGCACACCCCCAAAACTCCCAAGCTGGAAAGGCATATATCCGTGAACTCTTAGGTTGAGACATATGGAAGATGTGGGGGTGTCTTTGAGGAGAGCAGACCACCCAGGAAGCCAGCTCCCACCTCCCAGGGGTCCCAGGATGATTTGGGGGCTCGGGCTCGGGCAGGAATCTCCACGCAGAGATCTGGGGGCTCCGTGCAGAGCATCGAGGGGAGAGGCGGCTCAAGAGGGGGCAGGGAACAAAGTTTGGAAGTGCCCTTCCAACTCTTCCAGGGAAAGTTTCCTTGAGGGCCCCGGGGGCAGAAAGGGGTCAGGGGTGCTGGGGGGCCTGCGGCCGGGTGACCCCCAAGAGGTGATCGGACCCCGGGGAGACGACCCCTCCCCCCTTGTCCCGACTCGGCCCGGCTGGGAGTCGCCCAGCTCGGGGCCGCGTGTGTTAGTTGGGGCCGCTTCTGAGCCGCTCCGCCAGGTTGGGGGACCCCGCAGCCGGCCGGGAGTGGGAGCCCTGGTAGTCCCAGGGGGGAGCTTTCCTACGAGGGGTCTCAAGCCCCGGGGCTCCCGGGCCCCGCAGAGCCAGCCCCCCGCAAAGGGGAAATGTGCCGGCGCCCCAGTGCTCCTCGGCGCAGTTTGGGGCTCGTGGCGGGCGCGAGGGACGGCGGCCGGGGCGCTGGGAACCCCAGCGGGGAAGCCGAGGGAGCCGGGCAGGGACCCCGAGAGGCAGCGGGCAGCGGGAGGCCCTGGGCCGCCGGCAAAGGTCGGGTTTGCTCGGCGGAAGAAACACAGATGGCGGCGGCGCGGCGCCATTCCGGGCCGGGAGCAGGCAGCCAGCAGCCCAGTCCTCACCGCGGTCCGCCCGCCGCCGCTAAATACCCGGATGCGCCGCCCGAGCCGCCAGACGCAGAGCTGGGAAACGGGAGGCCGAGGAGGCGGAGGCAGCGGCAGGCGCCCGAGCAGCGACCGAGCCGTGGGGGCTGGGCCGCGCACGGCAGCCCGCGACCCGCGCGCCGGGGAGGAGGACCGGGGCCCCGCGCCGCCCGCAGCCGCACTCGGGGCTGGCCTGCTAGCCGAGCGCGAGAGCGGATCCCCAGTCGGCTTGTGCCCAGCCTCCGGCGAGGGCCGGCCCATCGGAAGGCTCCTTCCCCAGCAAGAGCAGGCCGGCCACCATGACCGAGAACTCCACGTCCGCCCCTGCGGCGAAGCCCAAGCGGGCCAAGGCGTCCAAGAAGTCCACGGACCACCCCAAGTATTCAGACATGATCGTGGCTGCCATCCAGGCAGAGAAGAACCGCGCCGGCTCCTCGCGCCAGTCCATCCAAAAGTATATCAAGAGCCACTACAAGGTGGGTGAGAACGCCGACTCCCAGATCAAGTTGTCCATCAAGCGCCTGGTGACCACCGGGGTTCTCAAGCAAACCAAGGGGGTGGGTGCCTCGGGCTCCTTCAGGCTGGCCAAGGGCGATGAGCCCAAGAGGTCGGTGGCTTTCAAGAAGACCAAGAAGGACGTCAAGAAAGTGGCCACTCCAAAGAAGGCAGCCAAGCCCAAGAAGGCAGCCGCCAAAGCCCCAAGCAAGAAACCCAAAGCCACCCCTGTGAAGAAGGCCAAGAAGAAGCCGGCTGCCACGCCCAAGAAAGCCAAAAAGCCCAAGGTTGTCAAAGCCAAGCCGGTCAAGACATCCAAACCCAAGAAGGCCAAACCTGTGAAGCCCAAAGCCAAGTCCAGCGCCAAGAGGGCCGGCAAGAAGAAGTGACGGCCAAGACTGTGCTTGTGGACACTCCTCCCCCCCTCCTGTTTTCTGTAAATACATTTCTCTCTTGGTCTCACCTGCAACCCTTTGCCCGTTCTAATCTGACTTTTTACCAAAAGGACAGAGTTTGGATTCCTCAGACAGACCTTTGTGGAGTGATTCCCTTTTCCTTAGCCCACTGTGCAAGGACGGCCACTGACAGACCTCATCTTTGTCATGATGAAGATGTACTTTTGTTCTTGATTTGATATTATTAACCTTCTTTCGGGGTTAGGGGTGGGGGCCGGTGTTTCGTCGGGTGGTTTGTTTACTGTGAATGCAAAGGGAACTGGTGAAGAAGTTCTGGCTAGATGAGGGGACCCAGGAACTAGAAACTGTCTTTTTAAGGCTTTCTTAAGCTGCTCGTCTATCCCTCGGGAGAGCTTCAAAACCTTTGGTGGGGAGCAGAGGGTGACACCCCGCCTAGCTGGCCAGGGAGGAAGGGAGCTGCCCTCACCAGCGCTGAGCAGTCGGGGACCTGGGATTCCTCTTCGTTTGTGCCCTCGGCCTCCCCGTTGTCTGAAAGGGGAAAGGGGTCCAGCTTCTCACCATCAGGATCTAGCCATTGGGGAAGGAGGGGTCCTTCCAGCAGTCTCTTGTTAAATGGGAGTGGACTTCGGGGAGGGGTGGGGAGCCAGCCAAGTGCCTCAGTGTGCCTGTGGAAACTTGGGTTTTTTCCACGCGATGGATGGAGTGTGTCCTAGAAGGACTTTGCGCCCCCCCCCTTTCCTTCCTGTATAAGATGTGGCTCTGCCTGGTGCCGCTTCAGTTCTACCAGCTGCCGCTGAAAACCCCTCCAACCTCTTTTTGATCTTTTCTAAGTAGCCGAGGAGGGGGAAAGGCAGGGAGTGGACTGTAAAAACACAGTGCAGTTGATTTGAATTTGCTAGGTAGCTTTAGAGAGCCAGGATTGTGTGCATGTGTGTATATGTATATATCCGTATCTAAGACTAGTGTTAGTCTCACTTCGGGAGCTGGGAGAAAAAACCTGTACAGTTGTCTGTCTCTTATTTTAATAAAATAGGAAACTCGTGCACTCGCGTCCCCTCCCCCTTTTTAAACAAGTGTTATCCGTGCCGGGGAAAATTTGCTGTGGTTGTAATTTTAAACTTTAAAATAATAAAACTGGAAAAGGAAAAAAAAAATCTGGTGCGTTTTTCCCCAACTGGAGGAGAGGAGCATTCGGATGGGCCACGTTAGCACCGGGGAAAAAAGCGAAGCTTTGGAGAGAGCCGGGAACACTCAGGCTGGAAGGGCAGGATGGGGGTCGGCTCGACCCAGTGGCGGGTCCTCGGGAGAGGTGGGTGTAGAGGCAGGGTCTGGGCCTGGGGAGGGAAGGCCCTGAAGCCACTTCCCCAGCGCGGACCTCCCGGGTCTCCACTAACACAGCGATCCACTTTTGTCGCCTGCCGACCGCGTCAGGCCCCGCCTGCGGGCGGGACCGCCCCCATCAGCCTCTTAAAGTGAGCTCCTGTTGCTCTGATTGGCTGTCGGGGCCCTGCCCACGCCACGTGACGGGGAGCGCTGGGCAGCCGGCTGGCAGGCGCACTTCACCCCGTGGGCGCGATGTGGGTCAGCAGCGTGTGGCGCGCGACACTGTCACCCGGCCGCCGCGCGCAGTCAGCGCTGGCGCAGCTGCGCGGCATCGTGGAGGGCGAGCTGGAAGGGATCCGCGGGGCTGGCACCTGGAAGAGTGAGCGGGTGATCACGTCCCGCCAGGGACCGTGCATCCGCGTGGACGGAATCTCCGGAGGTAACTTTCCCCTCCTGGGACTCGTTGTAGCTGGCCAGGTGGCCAAGGACCCTTCCTGGGCTTGCATGTGAACGGAGGCCCTGGGGTGGGTGTGGGGGAGGTTCATACTTGTGTAGCGGCTGGTCTTCCAGCAGCTATCTTGAGCACACATTAATGGCCTCCTATTGCTAACTCTACCTGTTTAAACTTGCTTCGACGGAGGGAGGTGATGTCAGCAGCTCTTGGGCGCCGAGGGTTGTGCTGCAACAGAGACCCCACCCTGTGAGAAAAAGAGAGCGATATCCAGCTGCACTGGCCTCCTAAGCCCTGCTTCCAGGAAGAGTGGACGAAAACCCTCATGCATTCATTGAGCCCAGTCTGTAAAAGTTACCAGTTGCTGTACTTTTATTCCGTATGATATCTGCAAGAGAGACCAATTTTTTCTCTTTCTTTCTTTCTTTCGTTTCTTTGTTTCTTTCTTCCTTTCCCTTTCTTCCCTTTCTTTCTCTTTCTCTCTCTCTCTCTCTCTCTCTCTCTCTCTCTTTCTTTGACTTTCGAACAGGGTTTCTCTGTAGAGCCTTGGCTGTCCTGGGATCCACTCTATAGACAAGGCTGGCCTTTCCCTCCCCAGTACTGGGATTAAAGGTGTGTGCCACCAGGTTCCCATCCCCCACCCTCACCCCACTCCCCAAGACAGGGTTTCTCTGTGTAGCCCTGGCTGTCCTGGAACTCATTCTGTAGACCAGGCTGTCCTGGAACTCACAGATATCTGTCTGCCTCTGCCTCCTGAGTGCTGGAATTAAAGGCATGCATCACCACCTCCAGGCTAGAGAGACCAACTGTCATTGAAAGGAAGCATGCCTTTAATCCCAGCACTCAGGAGGCAGAGGCAGGTGAATCTCTGTGAGTTCAAGGCCAGCCTGGTGTACAGAGCTAGGACTCCAGGACATCCAGGGCTACACAGAGAAACCCTGTCTTAGAAAACCAAAAAAAAAAAAAAAAAAAGACAGGAAGAAGCTGAAATGGAACTAGATGTCCCAGACCCTCCACTGGCCAGGAACTAGATGTCCCAGACCCTCCATTGGCCAGCGCCAGCGCCACGGGGTTGTGAGGCAGAACAGAGCTTCCACCAGAGAGGCTAAAGTCTAAACAAACAAGGGAATTAGTTCTGCAGAAACCCCTGTGTCCCTGCATGTCTTCTACAGAAGACCGTAGAATGGACTTCCTGTCCCCTAACCAAACCTGCAGCCAGACCAAACTGCTCTCCCCAAGTGATTTCAGAGAGATCTAGTCAACAGGCTCAGTGGCGTGATTCAGTGGCAGAGTGCTTGCCCAGCACACCTAAGGCTGTGGGTTCAATTCCCAACACTCACCACCCACAAAAGATAGGATATTTAGAGAACCAAGTTCATAGACTCTTTGTGTTGGTCCCAGGCCATGAGCCATCCCTTCCTCGGGCCTCAGTTTCCAACTATAGTAACTTTTTAAGATTGATAACTGAGGTCTCTGAAACACCCCTCTGGAGATACAACTCTGTGGGCAGCGGATGAGTGAGCTCTGGAGCTGGAGCTAGGCCTCTTCACAATCAAGAAAAGTAAAACCAAGATGGCGATGGTTTGGGCCTCAGAACCCGTGAGGAAGGTCTGGGATCAGATGGGATGTTATTCATAGCCAGGTTTTAAACTTCTCACCCTTCAAGGCAGAGAGGGACAAACCTCTCCTAACCCTCCTGCACTGTGGCAGTGGATTCGGAAGCCTCTGGCCTCTCCCCAGACTGGATCATCTGTGCAGCTGTTTGCTTCTCAAGGGCAAATCCAAGTTGACTTCCCTCTGGTCCCCGTCGCAGGGCCTGACACCATGGTCCTTGCAGGCCCTTCCTTGCTTTTCTTTTTTTTTTTTTGAGCTGAGGATCGAACCCAGGGCCTTGCGCTTGCTAGGCGAGCGCTCTACCACTGAGCTAAATCCCCAACCCCCTTCCTTGCTTTTCTGAACAGTATTGTTGGTCTTCTTCACCTCAGAAATCCTCAACTTCTGTGCCAATAACTACCTGGGCCTGAGCAGTCACCCTGAGGTGATCCAGGCAGGTGTGCAGGCTCTGGAAGAGTTTGGAGCTGGCCTCAGTTCTACGCGCTTCATCTGTGGGACCCAGGTACGCAGCAGGTGTTGGGGGGCACTGGTCCCAGCTGTCTGCTTCCAGTCAACAGGACTGGTTCAGCCAGCTCAACTAATCCCAGGATGCAGGGCACCTCTCCCCTCCCCCATCAGCCTCAGAGCTGTAGTGCTGGGCTGGGCAGGCCTCTTCTGAGAAGCCTGGGACAGAAACTTGACACCTGAGCTTCCATTTCTCACCTGTGGGACAGAACACCTGCTGTGCTGCAGGAAAGGGGCAGAGGGCAGAGCTGGAGATGTAGAGGCTTTAGAGGTGTCTGTCTCGGCACGGTCTCCAGGATGCCATACATACACATGCTGTGCTGCTGAAGATGGTATCTTAACCTCCCTACTTTACTGTTTGTTTTAAGATAGGGCCTCAATATATAGCTGGCCTGGAACTTCCTATGTAGACTAGGCTGGCCCCAAAATCACAGGGATCCACCTGCCTCTGCCTCCCCATTGCTTTTAGATTAAAAGCATGCACCACCAAGCCTGACCTTCCTCACCGTCTCTTCATCGATACAGTGAGAATTGGAATACTTGATAGGCTTGCTACAGGTGGCAGTTAATGCATGTAAAACTGCTTTAGAATGGTCTGGTCCACAGTATAAACATTAATTCATATTAATATTTATAATAATATTAGACACAATATTAGAACAGTCTCTGGGCCACATATAAATAGTAACTGATTTGTTAAAGGTATAAAATAAGTTCATGTAAACATGAGGCTGATGACCATCTCATGAAGTCCGTGCCCATCACTGGGTATGTCCTGCCATTCTCCAGAGTGCCCTTCTTCCCTAGTGCCTGCTCCTAAACCGACACTAAACCCATCCTTGTGCCAGGAAGTTGACTGCAGGTAAAGGCCCCAGCTGCGTGAGCCTGCCAACCTGAGTTCCATCCCCAGCAGCCACAGTGGAAGAGAGAGCTGACGACCGGAAGCTGCCCCGTGACCTCCACACACACGTGTGCACATACAGACACATAATTTTTTTAAAGGAGTAAAAGCTAGCTGAGCAGAGGTATCTTTAATCCCAGCCCTCAGAATGCAGAGGCAGGCCAATTTCTGAGTTTGGAGGGCAGCCAGGTCTACAGAGTGAGGTCCAGGATGGCCAGGGCTAAGAGAAACTCAGTCTCAAAAAGCAAAAACAAGCTGGGCGGTGGTGGCGCACGCCTTTAATCCCAGCACTCAGTTGGCAGTTCGAGGCCAGCCTGGTCTACAGAGCGAGATCCAGGACAGGCGCAAAGCTACACAGAGAAACCCTGTCTCGAAAAACCAAAATAAATAAATAAATAAATAAATAAAAAATAGTAACCTTTTTTTTCTTAATAAACTCCAACTTTGCTTCAAAAACAAAACTTACATAATGCCTGCTGTGTTCCAGGTATCACATGGGTAACACCGCAGCTACTAATCCATTAATTCCCTCAACAGTCCCAAGCAATCAGTGCTGTTCTTATCCATGATATTGACACTCGGCCACCAAAGCCCAAAGAGACTAATTACTTACCCAAAAAGCACAAAGCTTCTCATGGTGGGACTTGAACCCAGGTACATGAGATAAGGGTCCATCCTTTCTCCTAGGCCAAGCATAGTGGCACATGCTGAAGGCAGAGGCAGGCAGTTCTCTCTAAGATAGAGTTTCCAGCTACCCGGGGGCTGGGAGGTCTTGTCTCAGTCAAAATTTGAAAAAAAGAGTCAATTTTTATAACTGTCCTTGGTGAAATGGAGGGTGAAGTAAACACAGGCAAGAACCCCTGTCTCCTCTCTTTCTGTGTCTGTGTCTCTGTCTCTCTCTCTCTCTGTCTCTCTGTCTCTCTCTCGTTTCTGGTTTTGTTTTTTTTTTTTTTTTTTTTGGTTTGTTTTGAGACAGGATTTCTCTGTGTAGCCCTGGCAGTCCTGAAACTCACTCTGTAGACTAAGCTGGCCTCGAACTCAGAGATATGCCTGCCTCTGCCTCGAGTACTGGGATCAAAACACACTCAGTTTTCTTTTCTTTTCTTTTGGTTTTTTGACACAGGGTTTCTTTGTGTAACCTCGGCTTTCCTGGCTCTGTAGACCAGCCTGGCCTGGAACTCATAAGAGATCCACCTGTCTCTTCCTCCTGAGTGCTGGGATCAAAGGCGTGTACCACCACTGCCTGGCTCACATTCAGTTTTCATGCATTTCTTTTCTTTTTTTTTTAAATTTATTTATTTTTATTTTATGTACATTGGTGTTCTGCCTACATGTCTGTCTGTGTGAGGATGCTAGATCTCCTGGAAATTGAGTTACAGACAGTAGTGAGCTGCCATGTGGGTGCTGGGATTGAACCTGGATCCTCTGGAAGGGCAGCCAGTGCTCTTAACCACTGAGCCATCTCTCCAGCCCCTTGCATTTATTTTCTAATAAAACTCTTGAGTCAGACCCAACAGCTAAGAAGTAGAGCCCCTAATAAGCATAGGCTCACTTAATGTGACCCTCTTCTTTGCCATGGAGAAAAAGACAGTCTGATGTGAAGACATAGCTTCTGTCCCCAGTGTCACTCAGAATCCAAACACCAGACCGTCCCCAACTGCAAACAAAGGTCCACTCAGGAATCGAGACCTGCTGAGTCTCATCCTCCTCAGTGGGAGCAGCTGCCCCAGTCCCAGACTCTAGGAGTCCCCTATGTGGTGCCAAAGGATGGGGGTGGCTGAGGCTCCAAGGCCTTCTGCACTGGGTCTGTTGGTGGTCATCTAAGCCTCTCCTCTAGGACTTGTCCCACCAAGCCTGCAGACACTAACCATCACCTGCCTGTATCCTTTAGAGCATCCATAAGAATCTAGAAGCCAAGATAGCCCATTTCCACCAGCGTGAGGATGCCATCCTCTACCCCAGCTGTTTTGATGCCAACGCCGGCCTATTTGAGGTGTGTAGAGGCTGTGGATGACTTGGAGGTGGGCAGCTGGGAGAGCTTAGCAGAGTGTCAGTGCCGCAGAGCAACTGTGTAAGCCGGAAGGGGGCCTTGTACTGACTTGCAGTTTTCACCTGGCCCTAGGCACCCAGGTAGAGGTAGAGTTTTGCCTTGGGGGAAAGTTAAGAAGGAAGGGTAACTCCTGGGTGGCTGTATACAAACGCTTCTCTATAGGCTCTGCTGACCCCCGAGGATGCGGTCCTGTCGGATGAGCTAAACCATGCCTCCATCATCGACGGCATCCGGCTGTGCAAGGCCCATAAGTACCGTTACCGCCACCTGGACATGGCTGACCTAGAAGCCAAGCTACAAGAGACTCAGGTGAGGTGAGGCCCTGGGGCTCCAGAGAAAGGCCTGTATGCCCCTGCTCAAGGAAATAGGCTTTGGGGTGGGGGCTCCCCCTTCACAAATACTCTAACGTATTCTAAACTGCACGTGGCTTGAGATCAGCAAGCACCTTTGAGCAGCAGGTGGGTGGATGATGTGTGACTGGGACCTGTCCCTGCTACTGCTCGCCCTCTTGAGGTCTGAGTCAGGACGGAGCTGTCTAAGCCCTTTCCCAGTGCCAGGACTAAGGCGGCTGAGCTTGAGCAGAGTTGGACAAGGCTCAGGCTACAGCCTCAAGGCAGTTAAAGAGCAGGGTGGTTTGGTTCTGCTGCTTACCACCGGCTCTTGTCTGTCCTGCAGAAGCACCGGCTGCGCCTGGTGGCCACAGATGGAGCCTTCTCCATGGATGGCGACATTGCTCCTCTGCAGGAGATCTGCCGCCTCGCTGCTCGCTACGGGGCCCTGGTCTTTGTGGATGAATGCCACGCCACTGGCTTTCTTGGGCCCACTGGACGGTGGGAACATTTGAGCCCTGGGTGGGGGCTTCTGAAGGTGGATGGGGAGTCAGGAGGCCAGTGGCAAGAGTGGTTGCTTCCTTTGCAGGGGCACAGATGAGCTGCTAGGTGTGATGGGCCAAGTCACCATCATCAACTCCACTCTGGGGAAGGCGCTCGGCGGAGCATCAGGTGCCCACAGGATCCTGTCTGTGGGGTCTCCTTCCCTACATGCAGGGCCTGCCTTGTATGGGGTAGAGAAGGAAGGTGGGGGAGGGCAAATGGAGGGAAGGACAGGATGGACGACAGGAGGGGTCTGGGGTAGTTCCTGGCCCCTGACTGGCTCCTCTTGCATTCTTTCCTGTCTTTAGGGGGCTACACCACAGGGCCTGCGCCTCTGGTATCTCTGCTCCGGCAGCGGTCCCGGCCCTACCTCTTCTCTAACAGCCTGCCCCCTGCTGTTGTCGGCTGCGCATCTAAGGCCCTGGACCTGCTCATGGGGAGTAACGCCATAGTCCAGTCCATGGCTGCCAAGACCCGGAGGTGTGGTGTCCACAGGGGCGGAGCAGAATGGCATCTTTCTGCCTCCTCTCGCCCGCCTTCCTCTGTTCCTCCCATCCCCTTCTGTCACCGCTCTGTCACCTCCTTCCATCTCCCAGGCCCTTGTCACTCCTGCTTTCCCACCTCCCTCTGTCCGTCCGTCCTCCGTCTGCCCTGCCTGTGCCTCACATGCTCCTGGGGTCTGTTCCTCTGTCTCCATTACTTCCTCTCTTAGGTGGCATAGATCCTGGGCCTCTTCTCCTGGCTCCACAGCCTTCCTCTACCCGTGACACTCAGCTGTGTCCCCAGGTTCCGCAGTCAGATGGAAGCTGCTGGCTTCACTGTCTCAGGAGCCGATCACCCCATCTGCCCTGTGATGTTGGGTGACGCCCGGTTGTCTTCTCAAATGGCAGATGACATGTTAAAGAAAGGTAAGAGAGTTGGGGGCAGAGTGTCCTCGGGGAAAAGAACACCTGCAGACTGCAGAGTCTCCTCAGACCCATGCCCTGCTCGTTGCTGCCCACATCACCTCTCAGACTCTCATCTGTCCAGACTTAACAAACTCTAGACTACGAGGCAGCCCCAGGTCTGTGAGCTCCACAGGTCCCTTGCTCTCTGTGGGTGGACTTGGGACAGTAGGCCCTTATAAGTCACGGTCCCAAAGCCTGTCTGCCCCTGTCTTCTCAGGCATCTTTGTCATCGGATTCAGCTACCCTGTGGTC
The DNA here is from genome assembly GCF_903995425.1 of Onychomys torridus. NCBI lineage: Eukaryota > Metazoa > Chordata > Mammalia > Rodentia > Cricetidae > Onychomys > Onychomys torridus. The sequence goes on from NC_050458.1 coordinate 44,275,940, forward strand.
CCTAAGGGCAAGGCTCGGATCCGGGTACAGATCTCAGCAGTACACAGTGAGGAGGACATTGACCGCTGTGTAGAGGCCTTCGTGGAGGTGGGGCGGCTGCATGGAGCTCTGCCCTAAGCTCTGGGTAGGGACCAGCAGAGCCAGTGTGCCATAGTGACAAAGGGGTCCTCTGGTCAGTCCAGACTTCTAGAGCCTGGTTGAAAATGGGCCTGTACTTGTGGTGGGAGAAACAACAGTGTGAAAATTGGCTATGACACTTTGGTCTGCTTTATTCTTTCTGAGTAGGCCCAGTCCTGTGGCTAACTGATAATCAGGCAGGGACTGGGTCCCTGAAGGCAGTCTCCTGCATGAGGTGACTCCTTCCCCCAAACTGAGTTTTGAAATCCTGTGTCTGGGAGTTATCATTTGGTACAGCCGGGGTCTGTGCTGCTGTGAAGGGCGGCTGAGAACCAGCCCTGTGGACCCTTTCCTCAGTCTGACCTTGGTGGCTTGTCTCCTGTGCCCATCTGAAGGACAAAACGCAGCTGCCAGTTGAGGTCTCCCAAACCTGTGTTTGGGAGAGGGCAGAGGATTCAGGCCCCAAAGAGAAGACAGCGGGTCGCCACTGAAGGACATCTACCTTTGTTTTCTAGAGAGCTCTTTGTCCCCAATTCCATGGCCTTAGGTCCCCCATTTCACAGGGTTCCAGTGGGAGCCACAGCTTTCTGACTCTGGTTCTAAAGGCTACGTAGTCTGATGGCCAGCCGCCAGAGGGCGCAGTGAACTCGGGCTCCAGCCGCTGCCCGCCCCGCCTCCTTGAGCTGGGGGCCTTGGACCAGGCTGTTGGGCAGCCCTCAGGCAAGGCCAGAAGGGTTGGTTTGCTGCCACCAAGGCCTTGTTCTTTGTCTTCCCCACTCATAACCACCACCTACTCCATTACCTTAGGTGTCGGCCTCCTTCCCGCGTGGCTGATCTGGCACTGCAGGAGGACAGGGGAGGTCTCCACTCTCAGGCCCAGCCTCCCAGGCTTCTGAGTGCCCCTCCCTGCAAGACTCAGTGTGGTGGCCTTGGGAAGCTCCTTAATTTGCCTGAAGTAGAACTGAGGACCAAAGGCGCTTGCTTTTCACTAGAAACAGGAAACAAGGCCTCATACCTTCAGCTCACCTGTCTGGCAACAGGACATCTTAGGAGCGACAGTCAATCAGAGAGAGCTCCAAACTAACCTTGCAGATTCTCAAAGTTGGGGTTCTGGGAATCCCCAGTTGCAACCCGATAGTGCTAGAAGGGTTGCAGCCTGGCAGGAGGCGTGCTTACATCGAGGGCAGGAATGCCTGCAGACCACCAGGTATTCCTGATGAATGTTGATTCAGTGTGCAGCGCTGGGCCAGCAGCTTGATCTGTGTGTGTTCTGTGCAGGCTGACAGGTCACGCCTGGGGGCCAAGAGCAGCCACTGGGTGATGTGTGTGGCATAGCCAGCCAGTGCCAGAACACTAGGCCCAGGTCCACGCACATCTAAGTGAGGCTGTGGGAAGTGTGATCTGCCAGCCAGTGGCACAGCACAAGAGCTACCTCCTGCAGTGCCCGGGCCTGCTGCTGGCATTGTTTGCCGGGAGACCGTCCCTGTGGCAGCTGCACTGACCTCCTGGGCCACTTGGCCATGGTGTCACTCCAAGGTGTCAACCAGCATGGGGCTCAGGGAGCCCGACGCCCTGATCCAGGTTTGGTTTCCTGACCTTGCAGCTACTCTGCCATTCAGAAGGGGTCCTAGGAGCTGCCCAGTACACACAGCAGCCCACACAGGCAGGGTGCACATGATCCAGCGTGGGCACACACTGATGGTCTTTGAGCTCCTACGACAAGCTGTAAGGCATTGGAAGACTGGAGAACCAGCTGCCAGCCCCCCATAAGTCCTCATTTTGCTGAGCCCAGGGCTCCAGGGCCCACTCCCAGGCCACGTGGTCCTTGTCCTCTGCATCTGGAAGCAGCAAGGGGAGGAAGTGGTGACAAGGACACCCTGGGGCTCCAGCCATGATGGTCCCTCCTCCCTGCCCCACACCCAGGCTCTCAGTGACCTCTCCCTGCCCCTCCACTGTATCAGCTCAGCCCTGCTGCTGCTCCGAACCCTTTGCCCTGGTACTTTGGAGCCCCACCCCAGCAGGGAAGGAGGGGGTCTGGAGGCCAGGCCAGCGCGGGCTTCCAGGTCATGGAATTCATCTGGGTCTGGGAGTCGGGTATGGGTATGTGGGCCCACACTTGTGGAAGTCTTACTGCATTGTCGGCCACGTCATTGTCCTCACACCCCATCTAGAGTCCTACCAGTGCCCTGTCCAGGGATCCCAAGGTCCTGCTTTTCAGATCGTCGGCTCCAATGGTTCCAAAATTCAGCTTTGCAGTTTCTAGAGCTGATCCCTAAGAGCTTCAATCCAGTGAGTCTCTGCATGTGGGGCTGGTGACAGTCGAGAGGCCCCCTAAACCCTGGTAACTGCTTGGGGACCTCCCATAGGAACTGGTCTCGAAGAGTTTCCCAGCTCTCCCGGGCCTGACTCCATGGAGCCCACACACTCTCCACCTCTAGGTTCTAGACTCTTGTTCTTCCTAACCCATGGCTGACTGTCTTCAGCCCTGCATACACTTGTCCAAGATCCAATCCAGGTTGCCAAGTCTAGTGCCCCTTGCTCCAAAAGTAGCAGCTACTCTACTTCTAGAAGCATTTGGCCACAGAACACTCCCCTAAGGGCTCAAGATAGCCATTCACCAACATCTCCTAACCTCTGGTTCCAGCCCGGTCGAGAGGCTGTCAGAAGAACTAAGAGCGGACATCTCCTCTGTTCTTTTAACCTCAGTCATAGCAAAGTCCTTACAGAATGAAAGGCACAGGTCATGTTCTACCTCTAGAACCTTGTCTAGCTTCCCCCCTGGCTTTCAGGCTAAACCAAGACTTGGTTTACAGTGAATGAAACCCCTAAAACCAGCTTAGAAAAGGAAATGGCTCTCTGGGGATTCACAGAACTCAAAGCCCGGGTTCCTACTCAAAACCCACAGCAAAGACACTTTGGTTCAGGTTTCCTAGCCTTGGAAACTCCATTTCAAACTAGAAATCCTTTCTGAGCTTAGATCAGAGTTCTACCTGGAGCCAGGGATGCTAGGAAATAGGGGGAGGAGTCACAGGCAGGGCCACGGGAGGTGGGAGGGGCCAGGAAGTGGGCTGAGCCCTGGCCATGGAGGGGTTAACCACAAAAGCAATCTCATGGAGCGAGATCAATGGGTTACTGCCCATGAAAGAGTGAAGCGGCAACCACGCAGACAGGCAGGGAGAGAAGAGCCGGGCAGAAGAGCATGCCACCCCGGGGAAATCAGATTCTGAGAAGGAGGTTGGCCAATCCACTCCGGAGCAGTAGCAAGTGCCCACATCCAACTCAGCAGACAGCTGAGAGCAGATGAGAGGAGAGGAGGGGCCGTGAAGACGAAGGAAGAGAAATAGGAAGCAGAGTCGTACCTGCAGGGAGCCACCACCGGCAGTGGTGGAGCAGAGAAGCTCCAGCCTTGCCGTTCACCAGGAAGCATGCAGGGGCCCGGTGCCTAAGGCTGAGGTGGGTGTTGCCCATCCTGGGCTTGGGGGCCTGCTGTATGATGGGTGCTACTCAGGGGCAGATATCATCTTTTCTCCCTCCTCCCTTCCTCCTGACCCCACTGCTCCAGGGATCCTGGAGGGCAAGGGGATCCACAGGTGGTGAACGGCGGGGTGGGGCAGGGATGAAAACGGGCAGTGTGCACACAGACACGTGCCCTGGCACATGTGCGAGGAGTCAGGGGCACCACCTGTTACAGTCTTTCAGATGAGCACTCCAGCCCCAGGCCTGTCACTCAGGGTGTGATTCCGCCACTCATGTCACCTCTCTTAGGACTCGGTTTCCCTATGCACAAAGCAGAGGCAGTGACTTGGCCTCCGTGGGGCTTTCGTGAGAATGGACTCTCCAATGACTCGGGGATGTCACCAGTGCAGCCCGTGGCCACAAAAATGTCCCTAAAGACAAGGGTCTCTCCTGGTTGAAAAGGAAAACAGGCTAACGTCCAGAGTTTGTGCTGCCCCGGACCCGCAACACCTTCATCTTTTTCTGCCTGTGTCTTCACACGCCCAAGTCCAGAGTAACCCAAATGGCCTTCCAGGCTCTGGGTTACAGAGGTGTTCCCTAGGAAACCAAGGAGTAGCGCTCACGTAAGAGCATGCACGCACATGCAAACGCACACACACACCAATGTGACTGTGGCAGGTTCTTGCTCACACAGTGACACACACACACACACACACACACACACACACACACACACACACCGCTTTGTTCTACCCTCTTCCATCTCTCATGAACTTCTAGCCCAGGGCACCTTGTCCGATCCAGGCTGGAGGAACCAGGCCCCTGGGTGAAGTGCCCGGAGCCCTGGCCTTGATCCATGTTCTCTTCCTCATCTCATAGGAAGATGGCTGACATCCAGAACATTTCGCTGGACAGCCCAGGGAGCATAGGGGCCGTGGCGGTGCCTGTGGTCTTTGCCCTTATCTTCCTGTTGGGCATGGTGGGCAACGGGCTGGTGTTGGCCGTGCTGCTGCAGCCTGGCCCAAGCGCCTGGCAGGAGCCGGGCAGTACCACAGATCTTTTCATCCTCAACCTGGCGGTGGCCGACCTCTGCTTCATCCTCTGCTGCGTGCCCTTCCAGGCGGCCATCTACACGCTGGATGCCTGGCTCTTCGGGGCTTTTGTGTGCAAGGCCGTGCACCTGCTCATCTACCTCACCATGTACGCCAGCAGCTTCACTCTGGCCGCCGTCTCCGTGGACAGGTGAGCTGTACCCCAGGCACCCCAGGCAGGCTGGACAGGGACCGAGACAGATTCTTATTGGCTAGTGGAGGAGAGACTAGGGACCCAAGGTTGGTGGGCACCACAGGGAAAGCCTCAGTGGTACCCGCCCTTTCCACCTCCACTGTGAACTTCCAGGGGACATTTCTGTGTCCTGAGTGTCGGCACGGGCCTGGTGTAGGGGTGAAAAATGTACAGCAGCAAAAGAAACTCCAGGGCCTGGTGTGCCGGCGCACACCTTTGATCCCAGCACTCCAGGGGCAGAGGTAGGAGGATCTCTGTGAGTTCGAGGCCAGCCTGATCTACAAAAGCGAGTTCCAGGCCAGCCAGGGCTACACAGAGAAACCCAGTCTCCAAAACCCAAAAAGAAAGAAAGAGAAAAGCAACAAGAAACTCCCAATGCACTTTTCAGATGCTAAGTCCCCACACCTGGCCCACACGGCCCTCACATCTGCTCGAAACTCCCTAACCGAGGGATGGACGTAGGTGCCTCACTTCTCTTTTTTTTTGGGGGGGGGTGGGCCCTTGCTAGATGCAGAGCCAGGGATTGGGATGTTTGGGCGATGAAGGCAGGTCCGGGACTGCGGCGGCGGCGGCGCGCGGGGAGCCCCGCCCCCTGACCGCGAGCCCTCCGGCCCCCCGCAGGTACCTGGCGGTGCGGCACCCGCTGCGCTCGCGGGCCCTGCGCACCCCGCGCAACGCGCGCGCCGCCGTGGGGCTGGTGTGGCTGCTGGCGGCGCTCTTCTCGGCGCCCTATCTCAGCTACTACGGCACGGTGCGCTACGGCGCGCTCGAGCTCTGCGTGCCCGCCTGGGAGGACGCGCGGCGGCGCGCGCTCGACGTGGCCACCTTCGCCGCGGGCTACCTGCTGCCCGTGGCCGTGGTGAGCCTGGCCTACGGGCGCACGCTGCGCTTCCTGTGGGCCGCCGTGGGTCCCGCGGGCGCGGCGGCGGCCGAGGCGCGCCGACGGGCCACGGGCCGCGCGGGGCGCGCCATGCTGGCGGTGGCGGCGCTCTACGCGCTCTGCTGGGGCCCGCACCACGCGCTCATCCTCTGCTTCTGGTACGGCCGCTTCGCCTTCAGCCCGGCCACCTACGCCTGCCGCCTGGCCTCGCACTGCCTCGCCTACGCCAACTCCTGCCTCAACCCGCTGGTCTACTCGCTCGCCTCGCGCCACTTCCGCGCGCGCTTCCGCCGCCTGTGGCCCTGCGGCCGCCGGCGCCACCGCCCCCACCGCGCCCATCGCGCCCTCCGTCGTGTCCGGCCAGCGTCTTCGGGTCCCGCGGGTTATCCCGGCGACGCCAGGCCTCGCGGTTGGAGTATGGAACCCAGAGAGGATGCCCCGCGCGGTGGAGAGACGGGACTAGCCCTGACCGCCCGGGGACCGCAATAAACCCTGCTGCCTGCGTGGATCCGGCCGGCTGTCAAGTCTGTCCTCCGCCCTGGGTGGCACGATGCCACCGAGGGGTGCCTAGAGAGAGCGTGGCAGCCTGGCCAGGCTCCGCCGCAGAGCAGAGGCAGAGTTGCAGCAAGCTCTAGTCCAAGGGACAGCCGGGTGGTTACAATTGGTCCACCCACCCAGACAGTGTCCCAAAAAGCAGTCAGCCTCAGAGTGTCCAAAGCCAGTCTAGCAGGAGAACGGTCCATTCATTCATTCATCCAGCTCGCACCTTCCAGGCCCTGTTTTCTTTTACTACCTCTGACTGGCCCTTTTTGGCCCCAAGCCCCAACCTAAGTGTTTTTGTTTGTTTTTTTTTTTTTTTGTTTTGTTTTGTTCCATTGTTCTGAGAGAGAGAGAGAGAGACAGGTAGAGACGGGTTCAAGTAGTCTAGGCTGGCCTGGAACTGCCTACTGTAGCCAAGGATGACCTTGAACTCTTTATCTTCTTGCTTCTTTGTCCCAAGTGGGCACCCCAGAATCCTGTCTTGTTCAAGCACAGAATAGCAAGTGTTTCCTTAACTCTTAACTGTGTACCTCGCAGAATGCTATATTTAGTTATTGAGACAGCTTAAGGTGGGGCAGATATGATTAACCTTATTTTACAGACGTACAATGCAAGGATCAGAGAGTGCTTGGTAGAGGCTAGATCCAAATCCATGGATGTCTAATGGTTTTCCCTCAACGGCCTTTCCTTTCTTCCATTGGTTTATTTTACCTTTTGTTGTTTGTTTTTGAAGCGTTTGTGAATGGTAGGCAAGGGCTGTGTTTCCAGCCTGGGTTTGCTCTTCTGCTCCACACATCTGATGCCATGTTCTAGAAGCTTCAGAGCTCCCAGGCACCTTCCTTCAGATTTCTGCTTGGCTCCCGGGTCAGTGCCGCCAGTGGGCTGCCCATAGTCATGTAGTCTTGGGGTCAGCTCCCTGGCCCAGACACCTTGCATTGTTGACTGAGCTCTTTGGTGTTCCTGGCTCAAAAGAGACACTGAACCTCGCTTGGGCCCCAGCTGGCCTCTTAAGGGCCTCTTAGGGGCTCCTCCTTCCCCCCTCCCCTCTCCCCTCTCCACACACAGCGGAGGAAGTCTGTAGCTGTAGAAAAGACTAATTAACCAATAAATCAGTCTTGCTGGGTCCCAAGCTGCCTGCTTCTGCCCTGCCTTTCCACATGTCAATACCATTGATTAGTTTCGGGCCCTAACACACCTCCTGTCTGCTGCTGCGTGGAGCATCCTGGGAAGGGCTCTCCCTGTCAGCGGGCAGCTGCTTGGTGGTCATTACCACCTGCCACCTGCTGCCCACAGACGGAGAAGTCAGAGTAGCAGGAGGGGCCGAGGTCAGCCAGGGAGGCAGTCGCTGTTCCAGGACTCAGTCTGGCCTCCACGCCCGGCCTGGTGTTTCCCCAAAGAGTCTGCCAAGGTTCCAGGCCCAGTGAGAAGGTTCCCTGAAGGCAGGGAGAGCGGTGTTGCCTCTGTGTGGCCTCCATGGTGGCTGTCACCGGAAGGCAAGGGGCAGTGCTCCATTTCTTTGGCAACAGGGCAGCAGATAACATGGCCAGACAGAAGCATACATAAGGAGCAGATGGGAGTGTCATTTAAGTAAATGTAGAAGTACCCTAAGTATCAGCCCCTGAATGGAATACGGAATCCATACACTGGTACATCATTCCGTGTATAAATAGAAATATAAGCCACAGAAGACAGGCCTTGAAAATAGGCAATGAGACATATATTCTATACCTCTGTTTATATGAAGTTCCTGGAATGAGCAAATTTATTAAGACAAAACCCAGCTTGCTGTTTGCTTAGGTCTGGGGATGGCGGGGAGAATGCTAATGGGTGCTGAGCTTCTCTGGGGTTGAAGGCCCTAAAACTAGATCAGTAGGGCCCGGTGTGCAGAAAGTTTGGGGTGCAATCAAGCTTTGAGTTCAATCCCCAGAAGGTGGTAGCCTACACTTTGGAAATGGATGTGGGAGAATCAGAAGTTTGCAATGAATGGGCCAGATGTGGTGGTGCATGCCTTTCATCCCAGCAAAGGGGAGACATGCAACTCCCCTTTGGGATTTTGAGGCTGACTTGGTCTACATAGTGAGTTACAGGCCAACTAGGGTATAGTAACAACCTGTCTCAAGAAAAAGAAAAAGAAAAAAAAAGAAAGAAAAGAAAAAGGATTGTCCTTGACTATGTATCAAGTTCAAAGCCAGCATGAGACCCCATCTCAAAAAAAAAAAAAAAAAAAAAAAAACAAAAGAAGTGGGAGGGAGTGGGCAGAAAGATGACTCATCAGATAAAGGAGCTGACAGCCTGAGTTTGATTTCCCAGAAGCCACACTGTGGAAAGAGAGAATCCATTCCTACAAGTTGTCCTGACCTTCACGTGTGTGGTGGCATGTTTAAACATGAACACATTCTCCCTACACATACACTCTTACAGATAGACAACATTGTTAAAGCAAAAATAAGTGTGGAATGTTATGGTGCGCAACTTTAATTCCATCACTCAGGAGACAGAGGTAAGCAGATCTAATGTGAGTTTGAAGCTAGCGTGGTCCACGTAGCAAGTACCAGGCTAGCCTGGGCTACACAGAGAGATCCTGCCTTGAAAGGCAAAAGTAAAATACAAGCAGATCATCACAATACTGTGCAACCGTGAGACACGCCGACACCATCTAAGTGTGCAGATAAAGTGGGTGTAATGGACATGTAAATCATATTTGGATCAGTACATTTGAAATACAAAACTAAGGTTGGTCTGTGACCCAGCCAGACCCAGAGGCCATTTTCAGGGCAGTCTAGCAACTTTGAGTAAAGACAGGAAGGGCGGCTGAGAAAGCTGGCCCACTGCACACCTGCAGAACAGGAGTAGAGACGGAAACCCCCAGGCTGGTTTAGAGGACGTGCGTCTAGCCACCCAGTAGTCCTCTGTAGGTCCAGACAGGTGACCCAAATAGACCTTTGTGAACCTGAGAAGATGGTCTCTGGGACCCTTCACAGTGGCCTGAGACTCCACTCGACTGGTGGAGGACCGCTGCACAGCCAGACCTCTCACTTTTGAAGCAGGACTCTGGCTCAGCGCAGCCACCCAGGGGCCTGTGGGCTGACTAAGGGGAGCCCTGGAAGCTTGGCCTGTAGGCAGGCTGTGGATGGATACTTGTATGTGATGCAGGACAAGTTACCAGGGAAGAGAAGGTTGGTCCCCGCCCTTCCTTCTTTTCTTTAGCCACAAAACATCAACCGCAAGCCTGGCTTTAAGAGAAGCCAGAGGTGGCCTGAGTACATCCTGGCTCTGTCGCCTGGGAGCCTGGCTAGACAGCTAACTCCAAGGAAAAGGAAAAGCACAGTGACATGAAGGGTCAGCCCAGCAGAGTCTGGTGGGATAGACCAGTAGCTTGTTGCTAGGGAATCAGAAGCAGGATCACAAGTTCAATGACTACCTAGGCAAGAGAGTGAGTTCAAGGCCAGCCTGGGCAACTTAGTAAGACCTGTCTCAAAAAGTAAAGAGAGAGCTAGGGATATAGCTCAGTGGTAGAGTGCTTGCTTAGTATGCATAAAGCCCTGAGTTCAATTCCCAGTACTGCCAGAAAGAGAAAGAGGCCCTAACAGAAGAGCACACTGACCTGAAATGACCCAGAGAGGAAAGTTCCTGCCTCCCTGGGCAATGCAAACAAGAATTCCAGAGAGAACATCCGTGAGTATGTCCGTACATGTCCATTTGTGTGTGCGTGGTGTGTAAGCCCGAGGTCCAAATTGGGTCCCTTCCTGAACTGATCTCTACCTTGTTTCTTCTTACTGAATCTGAAGCCCCCTAATTTGGCCAGAAAATCCTTGGGCTCCTCCTATCCCAGCTTCCTCACTACTAGGATTACAGACATGGCTTCTGTTTTGTTTTGTTGAGGTGGGGCCTCCTCACTATGTAGCCCTGACCAGCCTGGAATTCACAGAGATCTGGCCGGCCTCTGCCTCTAGAATGCTGGGATTATAGGCATGTGCCAGCCAGCTGTGGCTTTTTTGGGTAGCTACAGACCAAACTTAGGTCCTCTGGCTTGCAAACTTGAGCTATCTCCTCTCTTTGCTGTGTAGCCTGGATTACCTGGTGTACTTACTATGTAGCCCAGGTTGGCCCCAAAGTCACAGCAATTCCCCTGCCATCAGCCTCCTGAGTACTAAGTTAACAGGTATGCATCACCGTGCCTGGCTCCTGAGGTGACATGTAAAGATGCGCTTTTTTTTTCTGAAGGAAGGCAACCAACAAGAGGCAGGGGTGAGGAGCCGAAAGCAAGCTTACTCAGCTCACGTGGGAGGGGTGGGTGAGCCTAATGGGGACAGCAGTAAATTCATCTCTTGAGCAGACCAGGTTGGGCAAACCATGGTTTCCAGGAGGGAAGAGTGGAGAAGTGGGGCTCCCTCTGAGGCATTACTCAGAAAGCCCCAGAGTTGTGTTCACAGGCTAGGAGCCCAGTGGGGTAAGCCCCCAAGGCCTGGACTGGAGTTGGAAAATGGTTTCTGCACAAACAGGACAGGAAGATTGATGGCCTGCTGCTAAGTTTGGGCTTGGCTTGCAGGACTCAGGGTTTGTTTCAGGGAATAATGATGTACTCAGAAGAGCAGGTGGTTGCAATAATTTGGTTAGGAGAGAACCGTGTGTCCTGTGGAGCCCAAGGCAGGCAGTGGGGGCTGGAGTGGAGGCTGAGTGAAACCAGGATGCTGCCCTCAGAGCCCAGGAGAAGTCACCTGACCCGAGGCCCAGCAACACTTAGGCCAAGGCTGGGGTAGTCTCAGTGGGAAAAAGGTCTTCCTAGCTGGAGCAAGGTTTAGATTCTGCAACCCTTGCTTTCTGATTGATGAAAAATCTCTTTTCTTTCTTTTTTTTGAGACATGGCTTCACTGTATAGACCAGGTTGGCCTTGAACTCACAGAGACCCACTTGCTTCTGTCTCCTGAGTGCTGGGATGAAAGGCCTATACCACCATGCCCAGCTGTTGCAACACTCATAAGGAGCGGTGTGTATTCACATTTGAGTACCTGTCAGGCACAGCAGGAAAGACAGCTGGGACTGTGGAGCCCAGACAGGGGCCCATCACAGTGTGGTCTCCCAGAAAAGACATCCTGGAGAAGCTGTGCCCAAGGCCACTCATTAAATGTGCATTCACTGTGGCCCAAAGAGGAAGGCCTGAAAGACCGTTTGCAGGGGCTACTGATGGCAGGGCCTGTGATGGCGCGGGATCCCCCCCAGGAGAGGACGCAAAGGTGGTGAGGACGTTGTGAAGAAGGCTCTCTAGGTGGCATGGGAACTGGAGACTGGATCCCTCCTGCGGGCAATGAGGGGCCCTTGCTCTGGCTCTGAAGCCAGAGTGATTTGATGAGGTGTCAGGAGCTTTCTGTCGCTGCCAACAGTGGCTTTTGTGTGGTGGAAGAACCAAGAGAGACGGGCAGGGACACTGGTCAGGCCGGTGAAAATCCAGAGAGCTGAAGACATTCAGGACAAAGACATTGAGCAGGGGGCAGGGGGGGGGACGGGACGGGACGGGACGGGACGGGACGACTCAAAGAGCGAATCACATGGGAAGTACAATTGTCAGGATTGATGACCATTGAGGAAGAAGAAAGAGGTACCTCAGATGACACCCAGGCTCCTAGCTCGAACCCTGAGGTGGCAGTGGGGACATGTAAAGGGACAGAGTCAGGGGAAGGTGATGAGCTGGATGGAGACACATTAAACAGAGGGATCCAGGTGAGGCGGGCTGCGGGGTCCTCAGGGAAATGGAGGACCTGCCACGTTTTATTTAGTTCTTGTGCTTGGCCCTGGAACTTACGCCTCTCTGCTTTAGTTGGAAGGTGAAGAGGGTGAGACCAGAAAGGTTGAGTAACTTGCGCTAGAGCACAGAGCTCAGGTTTGTCTGTTTGGTTTCATTGAAGTGACGAGAGGGAGTGATGGAGGTGCTTGAACTAGAAGGTGGCCTCGCTGTGCTCAACCCCACGCCACTCCCATGACAGGGCTGCCTGACCCTGGCTAATTGAGAGCTTTGGCACAGCCCTACTCACCAGCCCCTCCTCCTGCTTGGGGCTGGCAGGAACAGCATCATCTATCAACTTCGAGGTGTGGACTAAGGGAAATAAACACCAATTAACCACCCCAGCTTTCCTATTAATGAACATCGCTTCCTGATGCTGGGCTCATTTGTGGATTGCTGGCTGCAAGATGATGTGAGGCCAGGAGGCCAGGCTGGGAGCTGTTTAAGAGGGTTAGACTGATTGCGGAGACATCTGCTTGGCAACAAGCTAAGTGGTCTGTGTAGGGGTGAGGCTGGAATTGGAAGGATGGTTCCAGGACTCAGTGGATGGGGTATCTGTGGGTGTAGAGGGTCCCTCCGCATCTGTGGTTCTGTGTAACGGTTGTGGAGCTGGGGCAGGCACTGACCTCAGCTGCTGGGACAACCCGGAGAACCAGTGTAGCGCAGGGGAAAGGGATGGGCTTTAGACGCTATTGGGTTTGAATCCCAGCTGCTATACATCACAGCTGTGAGGCCTCTGGGTAAAGCTGGGCCGTTTGAGCTGGCCTCCCTCCAAGGCACTATGGTCTTATCCAGAAGCACCTCCTAGCCAAATGCATCTTCCTGTCTAGCCAACCTCTCACCCTTTGGTGTCCCCTCCCCAAAGACCAGCCAGGACTACCCAGGCTCCTGACCAGCCCCATCACCTCTGACCATTGTTTTAATATCAGGTGTGCGTGTTATCCACCGAGCACACTCTACTGTGAGCTCGGCAAGGAAAGAGTCGGCCCCCCTGCTTCTGAGAACACTGACTACTCACAGAAGAAGGCATTCACTCAGTATGGCCCATCCTACCAACCGCATCCCAGGAGTACTACAGACATGGGGCTTTTGGAAGCCAGATGGGTGAGGAGAATGCTGGACTAGACGCTGACACTGCTGATGGCAAGCAAGTCTCCTGTCTAAGTCTCTGTTTCACACACACTCTCTCTCTCTCTCTCTCTCTCTCTCTCTCTCTCTCTCTCTCACACACACACACACACACACACACACACACACACACACAGAGTAACGCTTTATCATAGACACAATACCTCCTGACACACAGAGGCACTCAACACATACCATCACCCCGTGTGAGGAGGAGGCTTTGGTTTCAGGCGTGGTAGAATCAGCATGAGTTTGAGGTGGATCTGGCTGCCTGGGTGGAGGCTCTGGCAAATCTGTTTGGTCGGGTGTGGGCAGCAGTTAGAGAAGGCCCACCTGGGACATGTGAACATGTGTGGTCCGTGAAAGTGCTCAGTATGGAATGTTCATGCTAGGAAGGAAGCAGTCGGGACCAGGTGAAACCAAGATCCTTCCCTCCCCCTTCCCCCTGCCCTGCCCTGCCCACTGCACCCTCTCGCAGTCAGTGGCTTCCAGGCAGCCGGCTCCAGAGCCAACCCCGGAGGACTACTTCCGCTGAGTTCTTTCCTGCCGCTGCCCAGTCCATCGCCCAGGGCCCACTTGTGTGTTCCCTGACTCACTCCAGTGTCTGGGCCGACTCCCTCTGGCTGGCTCTTCAGACTGATTCAGGGTTATAGGAAATATTCTGGCTGGAAATGGGACACGGCAGATGGCCTGGCCGCCGGGCCAGGGTTTGATGGTTAACCTAGAAGCCTCCTTCCTGCATCAAGCCCTCCCTTCTCTGTCTGCAAGGCCACAGAGGGAGTTAGTAACAGACGCTGCTAAGGCCAAGGGTGCTTTCGGGGCCTAACTTGCAGTAACAGGGGTGCAGGATGCCGTCTTCCTTCCTGGAGGCCTAGGCCTCGGGAATATTAATCCGTGTCCCACTGTCTTAGAAAATCCTAGGTCACCTCAGGGCAATTTGAAGTTCCAACACACCCGACTCTTCAAATTCAAAGCAGCAGCTTGGGGCAAGGTGTCCTTTGCATGCCCAGGCAGCCCCAGAAGACCCTGGCGGCTTTTATGCTTCTGTTCCCAGGGCACCAAAGCTGGCGTTCCAATTTCGCTTAATGTAGATTTTTCTTCAGGATGCCAGTGCGCACTCCACACAAAACTTACTCCGTTCCGACGTCCTTGTCCCTTCCCTAACAGCCAGAGGGCTGGTAACCACGCCTTAACTCTTTCCAGGTGGTCTAGGGTGAGGAGGCCCAAGGATGCAAGGCCTGAGAGGGGAGGGGGGTGTCCTTCCCATCCTGCCTCTCATCTGTCTTGGTCTCCAGCCTGCCCCAGGTAATGGCCTTGGCCCCAGTGAAGCCCAGAAGTGAAGGTCACTTGGAGAGTTGCTCACCCAGGCGGAGCTCCTTGTTCCTCCTGTCCTTCATCAGGGACAGCAGCTGCTCCTCCCATCATGGGGCTGCCACAGCACTTTGCCCTCCCAACCCTGCCAACATGGGGGACTTCGGATTTCCTTCCCCATCCACAGGGGGCTGGGGCCTGAAATCCCATCCAGTTCCTCCTCCAGGGTCTGGGGATGGCTGAGTTTCCACTCAGTACGGAGCTGGGATCTGAAGATGGGCTCTCTTCTGCCAGGAGCCAGGGCTTCCAGCTTGGAGAGAGAAAATGGGGCAATGCCAGGCCAGACATGGACTGAGCTTAGAAGCCAGTGGCCAATCACTATCTGGAGGGGGCACCTACTATGTAAGGATTCCTCCCACCCCAGAGTCATCTCCCTCAGGATAGGGTAGGGCACTGTTCAGCAGCTAAGAGATCTCTGCAGTGAGTCTGAGTCCCTGCTGCTTTTTCAATTCCTGTTGTCACTACAAGAAGCCACCACTTAAAAAAAAAAAAAAGAAAAGAAAAAGAAAACAGCTTAAACAGCAGATTTATTCTCACAATTCTGGAGGCTAGAATCTAAACATGTCCCTCTGAGCTCAAGTCCAGTCGTCAGCAGAGCCAGTCCCTGCGGGAGGCTCAGAGGACGATCCGTCTGCAGTCCTTCCCTGGCTCCTGGTTTCTTCCTCTACTTCCTCTCTCATCTATGGGGCAGCAGTCATCTCCCACCTTCTCTCCCCCAGGGTACCCGGGATGGCGCCCCGGCCACCTAGATGGTCCAGGATCCTCTCTCCTCTAGAGACCTCTAGTTATATGTCTGTGCAGACGCCTGCCACGCCACCCAAGGCCTCGAGGTTCCTGGGATGAGGACCTGGGCACAGGAATCACTCTCTGTCTCTGACAACTTGGCTGCAAAACGGATTGCCGTCCGTAGTGTTTCAGTGACTAGGAGGGAAGGAACTGGAGATCTTTCTTTGGGCTAAACAGGGTCCCTCCTAACCTTATGAAGGCCTGGGCATCAGCAATGTCCCTCCTCTGCTCAGAGACACCCATGCAGTGCGGTGTGTCCTTGAAAGTCAGGTGCAGGGCTAAACTTAAGTGCTGGTGTGAGGGGCAGGGCCGGCTTAGAGACCCACAGCAGCCAGGGCGGCCTCAGCATGCCTACCCAGAGCCAGATGATGGTAATAAGTCCATGGCCAGGAAGAAAGAGGGCTCTGGGGCTTGCTGAGGACATGGGGAGGCCACAGGATGAGTGGTGTCGGCTAGGACAGCACACGTGGGCCTGGAGTGTGGCTACAGAGGCTGGCATTATGCAGCAGGAGCCGGGGCTGTGGTCCTGGCCAGAGAGATGATGCAGACTGTCTGGAAGCAGCTCTGCCTTCAGCATCTAAGGTCAAGGGCAAGGTGGAACTCCAGAGTCCCCTGAGCTTTCCCTGCACCGAGAGCGGAGTCTTCCTTGCTACCTCTTCTCCATGCTCTGCATCTGCAGACTGAGGGAGGTGAAGCTGGCCAAGAGGTCCGTCACTTCATCCACCTGCAGGGAGAAACCCAGGCGGAGACCGGGGGGATCACCATGGAACACAGGCAGTACCTCTCTTCAGGGCACACAAATGCTTCCCCCATCTTGGTGTTTCAATGACTAGGATGGGGGTTGGAGACTTTTGTGTTGGGCTCAGCAGAGTCCTTGACCAGTGAAGGCCTAGGTGTCACCAACCCTTCTGACCATGGGTTCATCCTGGGCATCAAGTAGTCTGGGACTACCCCCTCCCCCCCCCAAGAGCTAGGACATGAGCACACACCAGCCACCACAGCTTCCGGGAAGTGGACAGAAGCTGTGAGGGCCATGGTGGTGGCGACACCCCAGGTCCTGTGACTATAGCTCACCTGCTCTTTGGTACTTGTCATCTGGAGACGGGTACAGAGGTCATCCAGCCGTTCCCGCTGTTCATGCCGTCCCAGGCGCTCCAGGTACTCCCGGAGCATGTGGATGATCTGGAAGGAGATGGGGAATTGAGCTGCTGGCTAGAAGGCAGGCACAGGCCCAACTTGCCACCATTAGCATAATGGAGCAGGGATGTTGGGGTTCACTGAGATCAGGAGCCCTAAGCCAGAGGCAGGAGGTCTGGTAAGCACGACACCCATCCAGGCAGAGATCGCTCACCTGCTTCACCTCCAGCCGGACGGCCTCCAGGCACTGGGAATGGCCCTCCTGTAGGATGTTCAGCTTTGACTTGGCCAGGTGTAGGGGTGTGCGGCCAGCTCTATCCAGGGCATCCACACGGGCCCCTGTGGGAACAGGCAGAAGGAAGCATGCTGGGGATGAGACCAGGAGAGGGGCGGGAAGAGGGGAAGGGGCCACATACCTCCTCGAAGCAGTGTGGTGATGACAGGCACATGGTTGGTGCACGCCGCTGTGAAACAAGAAAGACTTAAGAATCACGACTGTGGAGAACAGGGAAGAGAAGCTGTGTCTGGGTGTGCCTGTGCCACATTACTCCTGAGACAGTATCACCAAGGCAGTATGCCCCATTGGGCAGGACTCAGATCAAGTCCCATTTTCTCCCTGTACAGCTGGGGAAACTGAGGCCCGGAGACAGGACTCACTATAATCAATGGTGTGAGTCAACAGCAAGGCTGGGACAGCCAAAGCTCACAAACCCCTTCCCAGCAGAGGTGGCTGCAGCCAGTCCAGGGCACACAAACAGCTCTGCCAAGTGCACAGCCTACTGTGAATGGCTGGTCTGTGGGACACAGGCTGTGGGGAAGGCACACTTGTGCTTCAGGCCCTGCCAGGATGCTAGGAGGTACTTCCGGGAGCCCGCAGAACCCTAGGCTTTCCGTCTTAGACGTCTACCGTGCAGTGGCTTTTGAGGACTTACCCAGGTGCAGTGGTGTGTTGCCCAAGCCGTCCTGTTGGTTGGGGTCAGCCCCATGGTCCAGGAGGAGCTGTACTGGAGACAGAAACAGCCAAGGTATACTGTTGGAAGTCCAGCAACCGAACCTCGCCCTCAAGCCAGTAGGGGCGCCTAGAGTGCAGAGTGTGGGATCCAGACATGGTTCCCCCTACTGCTGCATGCACTCAATGTGATCTACAGGAGCAAGGACTCTGGGAGAATCTCTTGGCCTCTCAGTCCTATCCAACTGAGGAAAGTACCCAGGAAGGCTCCTGAAGTTATTTCCTCTTCCCCCTCCAGCAGCACGCTACACTGAGTGAGGCCATAGATGATGCTGCGCTCCATGAACAGTCTCCCCTCTTCAGCATCCTGGGCCACCTCATGTTGCCAGGGCTTGCCAATCATCCAGCTGGAATCACTGGAGGGCCTGGCTGAGTCTCACAAAAGAACACTAGCTAATTGCAGAGGGACTGGTCATGGGTGAAATGTGAACAGTAACACTGTCACATCTCTAGAAGAAAACAGGAGACTATCTTTGTGGGGAAGGAGAAGAGTTCATAGAGAGTTACACACAGAAAACCCACTAACCATAGGAAAGGAGCAACCAGTGCACTATTGCTGGGCCTGGTGGCTTAGGTCTGTGATTCTAGCTAACCAGGGGTCTGAGGCTGGAGGGTCTCGGTTCAAGGTCTACCTGGTTTGTAGCATGAGCTCAAGACCAGCCTAGACAACTTACTAAGACCCTGTCTCAAACCAAAAAGTAAAAAGAGGGCTGGAATATAGCTTAGTGGTGGGCCACTTGCCAACGTGAGTGAAGCCCTGGGATTTGATCCCAGGACCACAAAAGGAAAAAAAAAAAAAAAAGCTGGCCCAGGTGTGGCAGTGTACACCTGTAATACGAGTACTCGGAGACAGAGGAGGAGGATTGGTGTCATTCTCAGCAACACAGCAAGTATAAGGCCAGCCTGAACTACACGAGACCCTGTTCTCACACACACACACACACACACACACACACACACACACACACTTCATTAACAAGCACTTGTTTATTAAATGACTGTTCCCCAAGGCATAGTGGCACACATATCTGTCATCCCAGCACTCGAGGGCACCTGTCACAAGTCTTCCTTGTCCCACAGCCCGCCCCCCCCCCCCCCAAGGCATGCAGACAGCAATTCCTCCCCCATTCCAGTCACTGGCCTTGACCAGTCCCTGTCGCTTCCCCAGGACTCACCAATCTGGTCATTGCCATTGCAGGAGGCAAAATGGAGGGCCGTGCGTCCCTTGTCGTCAGCGGCGCAGGGGTCTGTGCCATCTTCCAGCAGCTGCTGCACTGACCACCAAGATGGCGGAGGAGAAGAAGCAGGAGAAAGCAGTAGTGTTAGCCATGCTTCAGTCCCTAGGGATGGCCAGTGATGCTCAAGGGACCCTCCAGATGAACCATTCATAATTCACAGGAAAGTTGGTCCTTCCTAGATGCCAGCCCCACGGGGACTACTGGCTCCCAGGGGAATCTGTCATCTTACTGGCCGTGGATTCTGTGTTTAACTGATGTGTCTAGGCATCGGCTAGACCATCAGAAGAGGACCTTGATCTTTACGGTAGGAATTACAGAGTCACAGTAATCCTGGCATAGGCTGTGGCCCCATCCTCTGTCTCTGCTAGGTTACATATCCGTTCCAGCTGGACACAGCTGCCCAAGCTACTGGCTGGTACTTGGTTCTCAAGAGGTAGCACTTGGAAGGGACCAGAGCACTAGCCCCAGGGACACACAAAGTCCCAGGCTAAGTGAAGCAAGAAAGGAGTGCACAGCCATCAGCATGAGGCGGTGACAGGAGCTGGGATGAGCACAGGCCTGGAGGCCTGGTCTTCAGAGCAGTCATCAGAAACGGGCCTCATCTCTGCCCTGACATCTGCAGAGCCGCTGTGAGGGGGATAATGGATGTGCTATTGCTTCTCTGACAGTGCAGGGGCCCTGAAGAGGGGGAGACATTATGTACTAACAACCATGTCCCGCAGAAGTGGGGAAAATTGCTGCCAGTCATTTAGAGTTTGATATTTTAGTCTCTTTTCCCCAGCAACACCCTCAAAGATCTTCCAGCCAAAGTCCAAACTGCTTCCTGTCCACGCAGCTCTCCCCAGCTGAGTCAGCCTCTCCTCTCCCACAATTCTCCATTTCCTGTTCATCCTGTTCTTTAGCAGCGGGTGACTGTCCATTCTAGAATAGGGCTCACTGGACAGTGTACTCGGAATTCTGGCCAGGAGTCAGCTTGACAATAGCCATGCAAGGTGTCACAAACACTTCCCAGACCAGGACACTTCGGCCCAGTGAGACATAAGGTTCAGAGGCCACAGTGACCCAGGTGACAAGAGGCAAAGCAGGCTGCAAACCTGGCTTCTCTGTGCCAGCTCAGCACAGCACTGCTGTGTTTCAAACACCTGCCTGGATTTGTTTTGGTTTTCGGTTCTTGGAGACAGGGTTTCCTGTAGCCTGTCTGTAGCCCTGGCTGTCCAGGAACTCACTTTGTAGAGCAGGCTGGCCTCGAACTCACCAAGATCCGCCTGCCTCTGCCTCCTGAGTGCTGGGATTAAAGCTGTGTGCCACCCCTGCCCAGCTCCATCTGGGTTTTGAACTGGCGTCACTTTACAGTCTTCCTCCCCAGCTATTTTACAAGTTTAAGGCTTTGGTATGAGGCATAGTGTTCCTTATGTGCCTGCTCAGTTAGTGCTCCTGACTGGCTGTCTGGCTGTCATGTCACACTCCTGTAACCATAGCACTCTAGAGACAGGAGATTCACAAGTTCAAGACCAAACTGAAAGACACCAGCCCTAACCCTATTTTCTTGCCATACCCTAGAGAGCTTTGTGAAAGGTGCCTGGGTGTGCAGGAAGGCTCAGTAGGTCAAGGCACCAACCCTGATGCCCTGAGTTCAATCACAGAAACCCACAAGGTGGAAGAAGGAAACAAGTACCCCTAAATTGTACTCTGACATCTACAAGCACACACATGCTCCCCCAAATAATAACGTTAAAAAATAATGTCTATTCTCTTTCATTGCAAAACTTTCTAAGTTGATGCTCAAATATCCTCAAACATTTAATTTCATGGAAAACAGACCAAAGTGAGAAGTGGACAAACCTTCCAGGTTCTGGGCCTACCGACTACTGCTGAGCCTAAGGCAAGGGAACCATCTGGAAGCAGGTCCCTGAGGTAACTGTCCCTAACCCATGCCTGCTGTAAGGGGGCTCCTATAACCATGGCCTTTCATCAATGTTCACATCTTACCTGTTTCTCACAGCATCCCACCACCAAAGCAGAATGCTGTGCCCTGGAAGTAGGCAGAACAACGGCCCTCAAATTTTGTGGCTATGTTACCTTCAAGGCAAAAGTAATTTTTATAGATCTGCCTAAGGCTAAAGACTCTAAGATAAGGAGACAATTCTGGATTATCCAGGCCCAATGGAACTGAATGAATCCTTAAAACCAGAGGACCTTTTCTTTCTTTTTTTTTTTTTTTTGGTTTTTCGAGACAGGGTTTCTCTAGTGTTGGTGACTGTCCTGGAACTCACTCTGTAGACCAGGCTGGCCTCGAACTCACAGAGATCCACCTACCTCTGCCTCCCAAGTGCTGGGATTAAAGGCGTGTGCCACCACAGCCCAGCCAGAGGACCATTTCTTACTTCAAAAACTAGAGATGGCAAGATAGGACTCAGCTCACTGTTGTGGGCTTTGTAGGTGAGAAACATGGCAACTTAGAAACTGCCAAACAAAGAGAAACAGATTCTTCCCATGACCCTCCAGAAAGAAACGCAGTCTGGAAGACTCCTGGAGTTTTAGCCGGGCCAGGAAACCTGGGTTGGACGAGTGACCTACAGAACTGTACATGCCGCTTGTGTTACTGAGTGCTGACTGTGGGTCATTTGTTGAGGCCGCTCGGATGGTGAATCCTAACTTGATCAGAGAAGTAACCAGGAGATCACATGTCAGTGTGAACCCGAGGGCACTCTCAGAGAGGATTCAGGAAGAGGG
Source organism: Onychomys torridus (assembly GCF_903995425.1). Lineage (NCBI taxonomy): Eukaryota > Metazoa > Chordata > Mammalia > Rodentia > Cricetidae > Onychomys > Onychomys torridus. Next base: position 44,297,398 of record NC_050458.1, read on the forward strand.
AATGCCCACCCTGCGAGCACACACATGCTCTCTGTCCTGACGCAGTGACACTGACCTCTCCTGCAGCAATGGCCAATGCAGACTTGCCTTATTTTTCTTTTTCATGTATTTATCTTTTTTGTTTGTTGTGTATATATGGTATATGTTCAAGGTGTGTGTAAGTGCATGTGCCTCTGTGTCTGCCTGCAGGGACCAGAGGAGGGCATCGGGACTTTCTGTCACATGCCACCTGTTTTATGACGCAAGGTGAACCTGAAGTTTCCTGCTTCAGTTTGGATGGATGGCCATCACACTCCCAGGATCCACCTATCTCCAACCCCCGATGCTGGGGTTACAGGCACATGGAGCCACGCCTGATTTTCTCACACAGGTCCTGGGGATTTGAACTCAGGTTCTCTTCTTTTTACAGCAAATACTCTTTCCCACGGAGCCAAGTCTATTATTTTCCTCTCCCTCTGTACCCTAGGCTGTTTTAGAATTTGCTGTGTAGAGCAGACTGGCCTTAATTTATCATCCAACTACCTCTGCCTCCTGAGGGCTGGGATTAAGGGCATACCCCACGACACTGAGATGTGAATGGAGTAAATGATCTGAGAACTTAAAGATCTGAAATCATGAGTCAAAAGTAACCTTCTCCCTTGTCACCGTGACAAGCCTGACAATACAGCAGCCATAGTAAACGGACACACCCTTTCCCCGACACATGGCAGGTATCAGCAGCAGTAGCAGGAGTGTGGTATCAGTAGTTGCATTGGTCCTAGAAGCTGTCCTTGTACCTCCGACGCTCTGTCTCAGTTAGGGAATGCTCAGAAGCACCAACAGAAAGACAGCTGCAGTGTCCTACAGGGAGCTCCACCCATGCTTGTCAGATGCCCTGTCAAGAATAAGTCTGAGGACCAGTTACTGGGTAGCCAGGGCTGCCACACCATCACCGGGCAGTCAAGGTAGAGTGTTCACTCCTAGGGGGCCAAAAGTTCCAAAGTGGGCACTTGCTCTTTGCTGAGGCTATGCCGAATTCAAGGGGGATTAAAAACAAAACAGGGGCTGGAGAGATGGCTCAGAGGTTAAGAGCACTGGCTGCTCTTCCAGAGGTCCTGAGTTCAATTCCCAGCACCCACATGGTGGCTCACAACCATCTGTAATAAGATCTGGTTCTCTTTTCTGTATATATAATAAATAAATGAATCTTTAAAAAAAGAATAAAGTCTGTGTAAAATAAAATAAAATAAAATAAAAACAGAACAGGCATGGTCCCTAGCATCAGGAAGCACACAGGGTGATGAGCACTGTGACACCAGAGTCTCTGGGTAACAGAGGAGCCTGGTGGGGGAGTGCCTACACCTTATGTCTGTTTTGCACACTGACTTCAGAGTCAGGGAGTAAATACAGTAAGCATGCTCCAAGGAAATAAGATTAAGCTGGCAGACTGCTTAGGTATGGAGTACTTGGCTTTTTCCTTCCCCATCAGTCCTTAGGTCCCACTGTGCACACTCACCTGTTTCTACGTCATTGGCATTGGCCGAGTCCCTCAGCCTCTTCAGAGCTACAAAGAGAGAGGTGACAGTTAAAAAAGGACCATGATGAACAGAGAGTGCACACTTCCCAGCCCTCCCCGGTATCCACCCTTCAGTCACAGCAGAACAGAAAGGCGAAGGTGCTGGGGTAGAAACCACTAGTCTGGGAACAAGGAGAACCTGGAACTGGGCCACAGCTGGAGGAGACACCAATTTCTGTAACAAAGCTGACTTCTGGGGCCAGATCTAATTTCTGCCACTTGTGGTAGCTGGCAACCTTGAGCAAGCCAGTTTCTTAGCCTGGGCCTTGGCCCATCATCTATAAAGCAAGGCTGAGCTGTTCTTCCAGCTCTTAAGTTGCTACAAAGAAAACAGATTTTTTTTTTTTTTTAAAGAATGAGAGGATTTAGTCCTTTGTGAGCTAATTGTACTCCACTTTTTATTATTCTCTTTCAAAGCCAGTCATTCCTAAATGGATTGCCAAACTTGCTAATTCCTAAGCATAAACATCCCTCTTTTCACTGACACTGTCTCTACTTTAGAACCAACAGGAACTACCTTTGCTGTCAAAGAACGGTCGGAAAAAACTGCAGACTAGCTGTAACAACTGCATACATCCATACGCCACTTTTTTGTTTCTATAGCACTTTGAAATTCTCTTTTAATCTCTGAGACAGGGTTTCTCTGTGTAGCCCTGGCTGTCCTCGAACTCACTCTGTAGACCAGGCTGGCCTCAGATTCAGAGATCTGCCTGCCTCTGCCTCCCCAGTGCTGGGACTAAAGGCGTGCGCTACCATTGCCCGGCCCTCTTTTGATCTTTATAACACTAACACACCAGGTCAAATGGTGCTAGTCTGAAAAGGGACCTTAAAACTTCCATTCTTAACCCTCCTGCACCCCATTTTCCTTTTCACCCATAAACGGTAGAAAACAATATAGCAGATATACCAGGGCAGTCTGGTTGACCAGGGTTGGAATACTGGCACAGTCTTCGTCGATGTGACTTGAAATCAGAATGTCCAAGTGGGTAATAACTGGACTTGATATCGATAATATGTAGGATTTAGGGATGCTGAGATGGATTAGTGGGAAAAGATGCTTGCTTCAAAACCTGACCTGAGTGCAGTTCACACTGTGGACCTAGAACTTGCTACTTCGACCAAGCTAGCCTTGCACTCACAGAGATCTTCCCGCCTCTGCCTCCTGAGGATTACAGGTGTGCACTACCACCACACCTGGCTGATTTTCTTGTTTACAGTAAATTCTGTACAAGTCATTTCCCATGGGTCACAATATATCTCTGAAAGGATTATAAAAGGTTGTATTTCAAACAACTGTTTGGCCCATCACAAAGGTAGACACTACACGTTCAGAACCTTCCCTAACTCATAACACCCCAGTAAAGTTGGCAGTGTACCCATTCTACAAATAGAAAACCGAGACCACAAGTGTCTGTAGGTTGTGTAAGGGCCACGTGTGGAGCAGTCTGATTCAGATCTGTGCATCCACACAAGTTAATATAGAGCGTGGCCACAGGCTCTGGGCTCCCTTCTCTAATAATAAAAATGTTCTCTACTGTCCCACATTATTTTCTACTAAAACCACCCTCGAGAGTGGAAAGTTTTCTTTCGGGGATGTCCAAGTGGCCAAAGCCACGGTCCTCGGCAGCTCTTACTACTGCGATCACAAACAAGCGACCCCAGGATCCCTAGCTGAGCTCACCGTGCACCTCCTTGCCCGTGGGTCCGAGCCGGCGGTGGGGCCTGGCGGCGCGCCTCAGCCGCCCGGCGGGGATCTTGCAGCGCAGTTCGTCGCGGGGCTCGGGGTCCTGCTGCCACAGGACCTGGAGGTAGCGCAACGGGGACTGGGCCCTGCCGGCTGCCCGGCCCGGGAGGCCTGCGCCGCCGCCCAGCGCAGCGCCTAGGTCTGCGAAGGAGAACAGGCCTCCGGCTTCCGCCAGCGGCTCCGGCGCCACAGCGCACTCGCCATCGGAGCTCGAGCGGCCGGATCGGGACTCGTCATCCGCGCCCCCGCCGGTGGCTGCCATGGCAACGGCTAGGCGCGGGCCAAGCTGCGCCAGCCTCGTTCCAGACCGACCAACGGACCCGCTTCCCTCCTGGAGAAGCCTCGCTGTCAGCGAGCGGGAGGGCGGGGCCTGCAACCACGGCAACAGAGTGCGGGTAGGCCGGGCCGCGTAGAGCGTCGGACCAATCAGAGATCTCCGAACCTGCGCGACACAGCCAATCAGACAAGGAATGCAGAGTACAACTAGAACACTGGTTTCCGGTAGTGTGACTGGCGGGCACGTAAGCCAATCACAAATTAGAGTTGCTACGCACTTAGCGGTGTTGCTACCGGAGCCAATAAAACAGCGGAGTTCAGGCCGCTTTCCCCCACCTTCTTCTTCCAGTTCTTCCTGTCGTAGCTCCGGAAAGACGACGGGCAAGTGCTTTAGCCAATCACGGTAAATACTCTTCAGCCAATCGGAAAGGAAAATTAAGAAACCAAACTACTCTGATGTAGGTGTGTTTTGAATCAATGAACACACACAAGAGACATTTTCCAAAAACACAGTGATTTGTAGATATCATCACGAAGCAAGCGGTAGTATCTTCTAACGTAATAGATTTTGCTTCGTCAGGGTTCTCTTGCCCCCGCAGGGACCATTGCTTTAACAAAGAATTTTAATTCAATGTAACCTTTAATTCAGAGTAACCCTTCAGTAGGCAGATTGCTCAGCCTTGAAGGTCCTATCTAACACTGGCCTGAACCTGACCCTAGGAGCTGCTGGTACACAGGCGTTTGCGCACACACGCACGCACACACGTCATTTGCATTTGGTCAATTCGTAAATTTAAAAAACAAACAAACAAACAAAAAAAAAACCCAAAACACTTGTAAGACCAAGTAAATAATTACCTGTAGTTGGGTTCTAGTCCTGATCTACCCTAAGTTTGTAATTTGGGGGCAAATTCTTGGAGCCCGTCTTTCGGCTAGGAGTTTTTTTAGGTAGACTATGAATACCAGCTCAGGCCAGATCCAACAAGTTGCCATTCTTTTCCATCTTTCTTTGCCTCGACCGGTTGGCCTTTACAGTATATTAGAGAAATTTGAACTTGTCAACATTTAAAATTTGAGAGCTGGGGGACTGGAGAGATATCTCAGTGTTTAAGAGCGATCACGGACTTCCAGAGGACCTGGGTTCAATTCCCAGCACCCACTTGGCAGCTCACAACTGTCTATAAATCCAGTTTCAGGGGACCTGACACCCATGTCAAAACACCAATGTACAAAAAATGGAAATAAATAAAGTTTTAAAAATTGGCAGCTAATGGGGCTGGAGAGATGGCTCAGCAGATAAGAGCACCGGCTGATCTTCCAAAGTACCTGGATTTGATTCCCAGCACCCACGTGGCAGCTCACAACTGTCTGTAACTCCAGTTCCAGAGGATCTGGTACCCTCACACAGACATACTTGCAGGCAAAACATCAATGCACATAAAAATAAGTAAACCTTAAAAAACACAAATTTTAAAATATTGACAGTTGAGCCAGCAAGATGGACAGTGGTTCTCAACCAGGGGGGGAGGGGGGGATCTGGGCTCTTTCACAGAAGTAGCCTAAGAACATCTGCATATCAGATATTTACATTATGATTCATAACAGTAGCAGAATTACAGTTATGAAGCAGCAACGAAAATCATTTCATGGTTGGGGTCCCCATACATGAGGAACTGTGTTAAAGGATCACAGCCTTAGGAAGGTTGAGGGCCACTGGTGGAGCAGGTGAGAACTCTTGTTACCATAGACTACCTGAGTTTGATTCCAGATCTTGTGGGAAGTTCCTCCTTAGCTTCCACACTACTCCATGGCATGGGTGCACCCACGCTCTGTCTCCCTCTCTCTCTTTCCCTCCCTCCTCCTCTCCCTTCCTCCCTCACCCCTTCTCGCTCACACACAAATATTAACAAAAATTTAAAATAACACTTGGCAGCTTTCAAATAACAGTTTTATTCACATTCTCCTAAAAATGGGAAGATATTTCAATACATAACATGATTTCCCCACTATTACTATGCAGCCTGGGGATGACCTTGAAGTTTGCTTCTTTTTTTTCTTTTTTTTAATTTTTATTTATTTGTTTATTTTTCTATTATCAGCTTGGTACAGTACAGATTCTTATCCTAATAGTGAAATGTTTCACTGAAGCTTGCCAGTGATTGAATAAAACCAAAACTTATTATAAGTCACAGTCATCCTAGGGTCCCCCCTGCTATATAGTCTCCCTGGTTCTGTGGGTTGCAGTCTGATTGTTCTTTGCTTTATATCTAGAATCCACTTATGAGTGAGTACATACCATGTTTGTCCTTCTGGGTATGGGTTACCTCATTCAGGATGATTTTTTCTAGTTCCATCCATTTACCTGCAAATTTAATGCTGTCATTGTTTTTCTCTGCCGAGCAGTACTCCATTGTGTACATGTACCACATTTCTTAATCCATTCTTCAGTTGATGGGCATCTAGGTTGTTTCCAGGTTCTGGCTATTACAAATAGTGCTGCTATGAACATAGTTGAATGTGTATCTTTGTGTTATGATGAACTTCACTTCTTGACTAGTACTAAGATCACGAGCACACATCACCCTGATGTGTTTATGTGTTGCTGGGCAGCAAACTCAGTGCTTTGTGCACGGTAGGCAAGCACCCTGCCTGCTGGTTACACCTCAGCTCCTGCTCTCCTTTCACCTTCTTTTTACTTTTTTTTTAAGATTTATTTATTTATAATGTAAACAGTGTTACACCTGCAGGTCAGAAGAGGGCATAGTCTTGCCACTCTTGTTGCCTTCCAATGGAGGCTGAAAGGTAATTGCCACTTCCTGTCATTTGTAGGAAAGACTCCCCCAGCTCCCCCAGACAGGGTTTCTCTGTGTAGCCCTGGCTGTCTTTGATCTTGCTCTGTAGACCAGGTTGGCCATAAACTCAGAGATCCCTCTGCCTATACCCCCTCAAGTGCTGGGATTAAAGGCTTTTATCACCATTTGACTGGCAGAAAGCCTATTCTTAAAATGAGTTAGCAGGAAGTGAAAATGTTGCTTTTCTTTCTCAAAAGTGGCATAATGAGGCAGGACACGGTGGCACATACCTTTAATCCCAGCATCCAGGAGGCAGAAGAAGGTAGATCTTTGTGAGTTTGAGGCTAGCTTGGTCTCTATTATGAACTCTCGGCCAACCAGATCTAGAAAGTGAGATCCTGTCTCAATAAAATAAACCTTAATACACACACAGACACCCCCCACCCACCCCCACAGACATGCGCACACATACATGCACACATACATGCACACACAGAGACATATACACACACATGCACACACAGAGACATACACACACATACATGCGCACACACACACACACACACACACACACACACACACACACATTTGTTTTTCCAGACAGGGTTTCTCTGTCTCCTACTTTCTGCCTCTTCTTTAACTAGATCCCTGAGCCCTGAGGTCAGGGAGGGGTCTGATGAAGACACCTCCTTTAGCAGTGAGTGCCCCGAAGTCTCCACTTTCTGCACATTGTCCTGTTGTGGGCCTTTGTGTTAGTTCCCATCTGCTTCAAGAAGCAGCTTCTCTGCATGAGGCACTGATCTCTGAGGGTTTTGTTTGACATCCTAAAATGTTCATTTCTAGTTTTATTGCAGCTTGGGTTTTCTTTCATGATTCTATTTCTGCTTTCATGTCTTTCGTTGTTTTCATTATTTAATTCAATTGTTTCTTTGTGTTTTCATTGTCCTCGCTGAGGAATTCATTCATATCCTCTCTAAGGTCCTTGAACATTTTTACACTTCCTGCTTTGAGTCCTTATCTTGTGCTTCAACCACATTGCATTTTTCTTCTTTTCTTTTCCTTCCTTCCTTCCTTTTTGGTGGTTTTTGTTTTTGTTTTGTTTTGTTTTAAGTTATTGTGTATACAGTGTTCTGCCTACATGCCAGAAGAGGGCGCCAGATCTCATTACAGATGGTTGTGAGCCACCATGTGGGTGCTGGGAATTGAACTCAGGACCTCTGGAAGAACAGCCAGTGCTCTTAACTGCTGAGCCATCTCTCCAGCCCTCTTTTTTGGTGTTTTGAGACAGGGTTTCTCTGTGTAAGAGCCCTAATCAAACTCAAGATCTGCCTGCCTCTGCCTCCTGAATGCTGGGATTAAGGGTTTGTGCCACCATCACCTGGATTTTCTTTTAAAGCAAAGCTCTGGGCTGCAGAGATGGCTTGGAAGTTAAGAGCACCTGCTACTCTTCCAGTTCCAGGGGATCTGACGCCCTCTTCTGACCCCCAATGGCACTGCATGCATGTGGTGCACCGCAGGCAAAACCCTTATAACACATAAAATAAGATGAATAAATCTAAAAAAGAAATGGAGCAAAGAAAAACAAAACAATAATCAGACAAATAAGTAGATTGTTTATTTGTGGCCAATAACAGTATAGTCTTCAAAGTCTATGGTGAAAGGAAAAGATAGAATTTAAGAAGCAATAAGGAGACAGCCTGCCCCTTCACTGGCCTTTTTGTTATATAGTGTGCCTCAGTTTAGATTTTGCTTGATGAAGCCTATACTGGAGGATCCACAATGATGCTTCTGGCTCTGACTGGTAAAGTGTAAGTGCAGGATGGGGTGGGGAGGGCTTCTGAGACAGAGATCTGTGCAGTGAAGCAAACAGAACAGGAGGTGCACTACAGACAAACCTCATGGCTGTGAAAAGGGGAGCTTCAAACACATCCATCTGCAAAGTCTAGATAGGCCGGGATATAACGAAAGCAGGGAATTCCCTACCTCAAACCCCAGGCAGAAGATCAAGAGAAAAAAGCAGGATTTCAGCTGCTGAGTCCCCTGTTCCAGGAGGCTGCTCTGTTCCTTCTCCTTTGAAGTCCTGCTTTTCCATTTACAAAGGAGTCCTGTGATGAAAGATGACATAGTCTGGGAAGGGCTTTCATCTGCTCACCAGAGCTGTGTTTCTAAGCCGGGTTAATGTGCTGTCAGGCAAGAGACCTAGTCTCCACTCAAATGTAATTGTACAAATATGGGCTTAAAGGGAAGCAAGAGAACGGAGGTAGCCATGACAGTGCAGATGAGGTGGCGGGGTGGACAAGAATGATGGAGACAAGGTGGTGAGACCTAGCTTATGGGACTGTTTCTGGAGGAAGAGACAGCAAGATTTGCAGCTGCATTGAATATGGAATGTGAGAGAGGGCGGGGAGGGGAGGATGGCCTCGGAAGCACCTGGGAAACCAGGAACGTTAAGCACACAGGCTTATCTCTTCAAGGGATGTGTAGACCTCTTTCCCACTCAGAAGACTGGGACTGGATGCGGTTAATAACCTGTATGGCCCAGCTTGAATCCCCCAGGATGTTTATCCCAGACTTTCCCTCCCTAGGCTTTTACCTTTCGCTTTCTCAGTCAATAGAACCCATCCTCAGGGGAGACATCACAGGTGCTTTATAGCCTGGTGACCTCTATGCTATCTTGATCAGAGACCACACCAGACCCTGGGCTCTTGAACTATAGAATCCATCCTCATGGTAGAGGTCACATGTACTTTGGCAAAAAGAGTTTTGATGTAGTCACACCTTAAGCTTTATTGTGCACACCGGATTGAGATAACTGTCACCAGGGAACTTTTTCCCAAAATTGTATTGTACTAAAATATGTCTAAAATCAACTGCCCAGTGTCAGACTCTGGAAGTTTGAACATGCATTGGCCAAGTTGTGCTGAACCTGATTTCCCTTCTCACCTCTTGCTATTCATTTTCCTGTTGCCTGTAACATTTGCAGGACCCCAAAAGCAACTGAAAAGCTAAAGTTGTCCTTAATTGAGAAGGGAAAACTGCAGTTGAAACTGGGTTGAACTTGAAAGTCAGAAGGTTAATTTGAAATTGTTGTTGTTATGTTTGTTTGTTTGTTTGTTTGTTTTTTGAGATAAGGTTTCTCTGTGTAGCCCTGGCTATCCTGGAACTTGCTCTGTAAACCAGGCTAGCATTGAACTCAGAGATCTGCCTCTGCCTCTCAAGTGCTGGGATTAAAGGCATGTGCCACTACTGCCAGGCTATTATTATTATTATCTTTTTTTTTTTTTTTTTGGTTTTTCAAGACAGGGTTTCTCTGTGTAGCTTTGCGCCTTTCTTGGAACTCACTTTGGAGACCAGGCTGACCTTGAACTCACAGAGATCCACCTGCCTCTGCCTCCCGAGTGCTGGGATTAAAGGTGTGCGTCACTACCACCTGGCTATCATTTTTTAAAAAAGATTTATTTATTTATTATGTATACAATATTCTGCCTGCATGTGTCCCTGCAGGCCAGAAGAGGGCACCAGATCTCATTACAGATGGTTGTGAGACACCATGTGGTTTCTGGGACTTGAACTCAGGACCTCTGGAAGAGCAGTCAGTGCTCTTATCCTCTAAGCCATCTCTCCAGCCCCTATTATCAGCATCATTATCATTACTAGTATTAATGATGTCAGGGATCAAACCCAGAGCCTTACATGTGCTAGAAAGCTCTTAACACAAAGCTACAGCCCTAGCCTGGGCATGCCTATTTTGAGGTGCTTTGATATCCAATTACATAACCCATGATCCAGCTTCTTTAGTGGGGTCTGGGATGAAGATAGAAATTGATAGTTAGTATAGGTGGTACTTAAGCCTACTGGACCATATAAGCTACTAAGGAGTTAAGGTAGTCAGGCAGGTAGAAAAGGGACTTAGGGACTAAGCCCACAGAGTAGCTGACTGGAGGGATAAGAAGGAAGCCACCACAAAGGAAAATGAGAAAAAGTAGCCAACGAGGAAGGACGCTTCAGGGCTCTAAGATTGTCTAGCTCTGCATCCTCTAAAGTGTATGTTCTGGGGGTTAGAGAGATGGCTCCATGGTAGAGTGCTTCCTGTTCTTGCAAAGGACCAGCCAGAGTTCATTCAGTTCCTAGCACCCTGGGTAACTCATTACTGCCTGTAACTCCAGCTCACCCTCTAACACCTTCTTCTGGCTTCCATCAGCACCTGCATAAACATGTAAATAAACACACACACACACACACACACACACACACACACACACTCACAAATTAAAATAAGTCTTTTTAGCTTTTTTTATTTATTTGTTTTAAAGGTGTGTGTGTGTGTGTGTGTGTGTGTGTGTGTGTGTGTGTGTGTGTGTGTGGGTGGGTGTGTGTGTTGTTTTGTTTTGTTTTTTGGTTTTTTGAGAGAGGATTTCTCTGTGTAGTTTTGGTGCCTTTCCTGGATCTCACTCTGTAGACCAGGCTGGCCTCAAACTGACAGAGATCCACCTGGCTCTGCCTCCCGAGTGCTGGGATTAAAGGCATGCACCACCCCCCTAAAAGTGTGTTTATATTTATTTTATGTGTATTGGTGTTTTGACTGCATGTGTATCTGTGTGAAGTCACCAGAACTCCTAGGGCTGGAGTTCCAGACAGTGGTGAGCTGCCGGTGTGGTTGCTGGGAATTGAACCAGGGTCCTCTGGAAGAGTAACCAGTGTTCTTAAGCACTGAACCGTCTTTCCAGCCCCAAATAAATATTTTTTAAAGTATGTGATCTAGAAGAGGTAAGAAGTGCTGCCTATTAGGTAAGTGAAATATATGCAAGTAGTTATAGGCAGGGAATCTAAGTTTGCGATATTGAAGCCTGAATGAAGAATAAAAAATAAGCTGGGTCTCAATGTTCACACCTAAAATTCCAGGAGCTTGTGAAGCTGAGACAACCACAGCTGGAGGCCAGTGTGGCTTACACAGTGAGACCTTATCCCAAATAACAAGACACAACACAACGAAACTGTAAAGCCGCGAGCAGTGGTCCATACCTGTAACCTAGCACTGGAGAAGCTGTATGGTAGGATTATCACAAGTTTGAGGCCAGCCTGGGCTACATAGCAAGCACCAGGCCAGCCAGAATGCAGAATAAGAACACGCCCCAAATTAAATGTTCTGAAACACATCCCTTTTTCTTTCTTTTCTTTCCTTTCCTTTCCTTTTCTTTTCTTTTCTTTTCTTTTCTTTTCTTTTCTGAGATAGGACTTCTCTGTGTAGCCCTAATTGTCCTAGAACTCACTTTGTAGATCAGGCTGACCTCAAATTTAGAGCTCTGCCTCCTTCTGTTTCCTCAAATTCTGAGATTAAAGGTGGGCCACCACTGTCTGGCTACATAGTTACATTTTTTTCTGGTTCTTAATATGCTGGTTGTTTCTGGATCTGAAACAATTATTTTGTATCCCCTTCTTCCTCTTCTGCACTGGGGTTTGAATTTAGGATTGGCCACATGTTAGGTAAATGCGCCACCTTTAAGCTGTTTCCCTGGCTTGCTTTTTGCTTTTTGAGACAGAGTTTCACTGCATTTACCAGGCTGGCCTTGAACTCACTTTACATCCCAGGCAGGCCTTGAACTTGCCACAAATACTTGAGTAGCTGGGATTAAAGGCTTGAAGCTCCAGGCCCAGCTTCAATATTTGTTATACCTGAAAATGGAAAAATAATTGTTCCTCTAGAATCTACCCTTCTTTTTCCCAGAATTCATTCTGCCCTGAAAATCCTGCCTAGCTATTGGCCAATCAGCTTTTTATTAACAATGAGAGCAACACACTTTTCACAGTGTACAGAAGGATTATTCCACAGCATTTCTCCTTTTTTGTCTAAAATTTAAAGAAGTTTTTTTTTTTTTTTTTTAAATAAAAGGGGTTTTAACTTCAACATAGTAAAATTATATACAACAAAAAGTTAAGTAAGAATTACAGTTATAATATCCAGTTCATTTGTATTTGGTGAAAGTTGAGAAAATATTTTATTATCTCTTTTTGTGGGTCTAGAGTTTTATACTTAATTTACCTTTTTTTTTTTTTTTTTTTTTGGTTTTTTGAGACAGGGTTTCTCTGTAGCTTTGGAGCCTGTTCTGGATCTCATTCTGTAGACCAGGCTGGCCTCGAACTCACAGAGATCTGCCTGCCTCTGCCTCCCAAGTGCTGGGATTAAAGGCACCTAATTTACTTGTTATCATAACTAAGGAAAACTGTTTAATTATTTGGTCTTTAACTCCCTCAAAGACCCCAGAAGGGTCTTCAGAGTGAGTTTCTGTGCTAATATATTGTATACTCTAATAAAATATGCCTGAAGATCGAAGAATAGAACAAGCCACTAGATTAAACATAAACACAGCTTTAATCCTAGCACTCAGGAGGCAGAGATCTGTCTGGATCTCTGTGAGTTCAAAGCCACTCTGGACTACATGAGATTACTTAGTCTTGGAGAGAAACAAGAGTCACAGAACACATTCCTTTAATCCCAGTACTTGGGAAGCACACACTGCTTTAATGGCTGGGCAGAGAAAGGTAGATAAGTCGCGAGGAGACAGGAACTAGAAGCCTTTTCCTCTGAGGAAGCTCCTTCAGCTAGAGGCCTATCGGCTGAGGGTTTTCCAGGCTGAGGAGTCCTAGAGGTGAGACATGGCAGTGGCTTGTTCCTTTGTCTCTCTGATCTTTCAGCATTTACCCCAATATCTAGCTCAAAGTTTTTTTCTTTTTTTAATTTTTTATTAAAAGACCTTTAGAAACTCGAGCAAAAAGTTCCAATTATTTGTTCTTTAACTCCCTCAAAGGGGTCTTCCAGTGAGTTCCAGTACTATGGAACTCACTCTGGAGAACAGGCTGGCCTCGAACTCAGAGATTCACCTGTCTCTGCCTCCCGTGAGACCCTGTGTCAAAAAATAGACAAACAAACAAATAAATAAGAAATCTTAGGGCTGGAGCGATGGCTCAGCAGTTAAGGAATGCTTGCTACTCTTGCAGAGGACCCAAATTTCACTCCTGACGCCCAGAGAGGTGAGTTCATAATCCCCTGTAACTCCAGAGGATTGACGCCCTCTGTGCATCACACACACACACACACACACACACACACACACACACACGCAAGCGCGAATAAATAATTTTAAAAGTAAAATCTTTATTAAACCCTAACTCTTTGTTGAAAGAAAGAAAGAAAGCAAGCAAGCAAGCAGACCTGAAGCCTCGAGGAGTCGGGGGGGGGGGGGGAGGCTATTCTAAATGCTTTGAGTAGAAGGCATCACTACGCAGCAACACCGGTTGAGCCACAGAGAGCCTCGCAGTGATCCTGCTCTATAACCCCAATGGCTTGGAAATAACTAAACTCAGGGTATCCTGGAACTTGCTGCGAACCTCTTGCCCCCAGCCATCCATGAGATCGCAGACGTGATCCAACAGGCCCTCTAGGCTTCCCCTTTACACGGAACTCCCGCGGGCCTCTATTTCTGCCCAAGCCACATCCTTTGAAAAGTCGGAGGAGGAAAGGTCTCCGCTGGCCTTCCTGCTACGTCCCTCCCACCAAAACTACACAAGTTCCTCGGCTGCCCCGGAAGGGCTTCCGGTAAGACTTGGGAGGGCGGGACTTCCGGTTCTGACAGCCGAGCACTTCTTCCGCTCTCTCCCGCGGAGTTCTGGAGCGGCGCAGCCATGTCTTACCCCGCGGATGACTACGAGTCTGAGGTAATGAGGCCATGCGCGCATGGCAGGCTCCGCGTCGGGGACCCGGCGCTGTGGGATCTGTCCCCGACGGGAGGCGGCGTTCAGATCGGGCCGGAATATGCCGGCCGCGACCGTCCTGGCCCTCCGGGCTCCGGCACTCCCCACCGGTCCCTCCCCGGCCCGCCTACTCGGCGAATGTCCCCGCGTGTCCCCGCAGCCCAAGGCGGGCTGGAAGCGTGTTTGGAGCTGAGCTGTGTCTGCTGCAGACGCGCTCATACTGTGCTTGCCCTATCTTATTCCCCGGCAACCGTGGGCCGCCTTTGCCCCTGTTCCCGTTTCTCGCACACGTGTGAATCCCTCCGAGGTGGAGACTGTCCTATCTGCGTGGTGTCATTAGCTGGACGTGTACGCCCGAGAACGAGCATTTTGGAATCCGCACTTGGCGGGCATTCCTGACTTTGTCTTTTTCCTTGCAGGCTGCGTATGATCCCTATGCCTACCCGGGCGACTATGATATGCACACAGGTGAGACCTTGAATTTGCCCCGCTGGGCCCAGTGCCTCCAGGGTTTGGCACCTTTTTTAATGTCTCAGCATTGACTCCGACAGGGACCTGGTAAAAACTACTCCTTGATGGGCCAGGGCTGGAGTCGGCCATTAGGACTGAGTGGTAGGGTGGTGCAAGAGCCTAATAAATCAGGCCTTTTTTGTGGTCTTCCTGCTGGTGTCAGGAGAGGAGGGTAACTGGCCTGGCTAGGTTTTCTTTACTTGTGGGTGATCTTATTTGACATGCTGGGAATGGAACCCAGAGCCCCAAGCTTCTAGGCAAGCTCTGAGCCACACCCACAACCCTCCTTGTTCAAACCATCAGGCGAAGTTGAAACACCTTTGTGGGTTTGCTGTTTTGGACTGGATATTGAACTTGGGGTCTGGTGCACTCTGTACACACTCTACCAGGCGACCCACACCCCAGCCCCGAGGAAGAAAATCTTGGTGTGAAAAATGTACTTGATTCAAACCAAGTCTATGTAAAATACTCTGGGGAGGCTTTTGAAGTTTACTGAAATGCTACAGCGACTTTGAGATTAACTAAGTACCAAGTGGCATGCATTGCTCATGGTACATCAGGGTACATTCTATTAAATGTTTTATTTAGACCCTTAAAGTAGTTTTACAAAGTATATGTTAATGTCTCTCTCTCTCTCTTTTTTTTTTTTTTTTTTAACTTTTTTCCCCCATAGCTGAGGACTGAATCCAGGACCTTGCGCTTGCTAGGCAAGCGCTCTACCACTGAGCTAAATCCCCAATCCCCCTTAATGTCTCTTTAAACTGAAAAAACTGAGGAAGGAGGCTGAGTAGCTTGCCATGAGTTACTTAGTTAGAAAATGAGTTTCTTTTCTTTTCTTTCTTTCTTTTTTTTTTTTTTTTTGAGACAAGAGTCTCACTGTGTAGTTCTGGCTATCCTAGAATTTACTGTATAGACCAGGCTGGCCTTAAAGAGCCACCTGTCTCTGCCTCCCGAGTGCTGGGATTACAGGCGTGTACCACCTCCGCCCGACAGAAATACCTTTGATGGTAATTTTTGTGAAGAAACAATACGATGGGATGGGATTGAGGGTGACTTGGGGAGAATTTATGTCTCTAAATGTTTAAAGAAAAATTATACTGGTTTGTGTAGATCTGAGTTTAGTTTGGGATGAGGTGCATGTTTCTGTGTCTGTCTGTCCACCCTCACCCCAGCTTCAGATTGAATTTAGGCCCTTCCTCATGCTGGGCAAGCATTCTGTGATTAAGATTGAACTAGCCGGGCAGTGGTGGTGCACGCTTGTAATCCCAGCACTCAGGAGGCAGAGGCAGGTGGATCTCTGTGAGTTCGAGGCCAGCCTGGTCTACAGAGCTAGTCCAGGACAGGCTCCAAAGCTACTGAGAAACCCTGTCTCAAAAAACTAAAACAAAAAACAAACAAACAAACAAACAAAAAAGATTGAACTATACTCCCAGCCCTGTAGGTGGCCCTGCCCTTCTGGTCCATCATATATATGAGCTTGCAAGCACTCTGCAGTTTATTGTATCCATCCTCTAGGAGACCCAAAGCAGGACCTTGCCTATGAACGGCAGTACGAGCAGCAGACCTATCAGGTGATCCCTGAAGTGATCAAAAATTTCATCCAGTACTTCCACAAAACTGTCTCAGATTTGATTGACCAGAAAGTATATGAGCTTCAGGCCAGCCGTGTCTCCAGTGATGTCATTGACCAGAAGGTGTATGAGATCCAGGACATTTATGAGAACAGGTATGGACCGTAATACTGTGTCTCTGAATGGGACTGGCCTGGTGATACAGCTCCTACAAGATGAGTAATGTGCAGTGTGCGTGTGTGTGTGTGTGTGTGTGTGTGTGTGTGTGTAGAGGGCTTATGGTTTTGGAGTTGGTTTTACTATGTTGTTTTGATTCCTTTGGACTCAAGCCATGGTTCTCAACCTTCCTAATGCTGTGACCCTTTAACATACAACTTATGTTGTGGTCAACCCTAGCCATAAAATTATTAACATTGTTACTTCATAACTAATTTTGTTGCTGTTATGAATTGTAATGTAAGTTTTTTTGGTGATAGAGGTTTGTCAAAAGGGTTGAGAACCACTGGGCTAGAGGCATGTTAATTACCTCTAGACTTTGTATCCCACAAACAAGGGGACAAACAGACAAACAAGGTTCAAATCTAAAATAATGTCGTTACTAATAATGATAATAGCAGCTATTAGCATGTTATCATGTAGGTCGAGCAGTGTTGGAGTACTTTTTGTTTGTTAACTACTTTGCCTGGTACAGTAATCCTATGATGTAAGTTCTATGTTTTCTCTTTGTACAGTAGAGGAAACAGAAATGAACCATAGTTAGCACTGTGCATACGCCTGGTTTTGAACCTACATACTCTGACCCCAGAGCTTGATTTCTGAACTGTACAACCGCCCAATGCATGCCAGCACAGACCAAGATCCAGAGTAGTGGTGAGGGATGCCCTGATAATAATGAATGCTAGATAGAAGACAGGTCAGCTAGGGATGAGACAGGGGGTTTTCAAGCAGTTCCGGTGAGGATGGGTGTGCGCAAAGATCAGACACCTATTGCATCCGTTAACAGGAGCTGAACTCTGTTCCCACATTGCTGGGGCCCGAGGAGGAGTGCCAGGATGAGGAAAGTCGTGGGCTTGGAGGGCTCAGGCTCTGCCTCTCCTATGTTCTCAGTCACATACATAAAATTTGAGGGTTGGGTCCTGAACCTTTCCTGTTTTGGGGTTGTGAATTGTTTTTGCTTGGCTTTTAGCTGGACCAAGCTAACTGAAAGATTCTTCAAGAATACACCATGGCCTGAGGCGGAAGCCATTGCACCCCAAGTTGGCAACGGTAGGTATGAATGCCATGTCTCACGTATGCTGGATAGCAGATACCATCAGGCAGGCCGAGGGTGCTCGTGTGTTTCTTTTCTCTTTCCAGACAGGGTTTCTCTCTGTAACCCTGGCTGTCCTGGATCTACAGGCCTGTATGTGTTTCACTTGGCATTTTATTTCCCCAGGGGTTTTTGTTGTTGTTGGTTTTGGGTGTTTTTTTTTTTTTTTTGGTCTGGGGGTTCAAGACAGGGTTTCTCTGTGTAGCTTTGGAGCCTTTCCTGGAACTCGCTCTGTAGACCAGGCTGGCCTCGAACACAGATCCGCCTGGCTCTCCCTCCCTAGTGCTGGGATTAAAGGCATGCACTGACAACACCACCTGTCTTCTTAAAAACCTGGGGAAGCCAGGCGGTGGTGGTGACACACGCCTTTAATCCCAGCACTCGGAAGGCAGAGCCTGCTGGATCTCTGTGAGTTCGAGGCCAGCCTGGTCTACAAAGCAAGTCCCAGGACAGGCTCCAAAGCTACACAGAGAGACCCCGTCTTGGGGGAAAAAAAAAAAAAAAGTGGCGGGTGGAGGGGGGTGTCCTGGAGAGATAGCTCAACAGTTAAGAGCACTGACTGCTCTTCTAGAGGTCCTGACTTCAATTCCCAGCAACCACATGGTGGCTCACAACCATCTGTCATGAGATCTGGTGCTCCCTTCTGGCATCCAAATAAATAAATTTTTAAAAAGAAAAAAAAGATGTAGGTTTTTAGTAAAACTGTGGGTTAGAGAAAGCTGTATAATTTGAGCCTTCCCGGATAAGGAGTTTTCTTTTCCCTCTCTTTGGGGTGGGTGGTCTTTGAGTCACTTTGGTTTGGGCTTCCTAGCCCCTCACCTGTCACTTTCTTTTTCTGTGTGGTGAGGATCCATTTAAAGCCAGTGATAACATGGTGAGACCGTGCCTCAGAGAGATGGGACAGATGGCTAGGAGGTTAACAGTAGAATGGAGCATAGTTTTCTCTGGGCGTATAGAATCTTTTTGTTGAGACAGGCGCTCATCCTGTGTAGTCCAGGCTTGCCTGGAATTCACTGTGTCTCCCTGCCTCATTCTCTCAAGTGCTGGGACTAGAGGTGTGTGCCGCTCTGGCTGGGTGCATAGGTTCTTGGGACACAAGCTTAAGAGTTTAGAACAGCAGTTCTCAACCTGTGGATAGCAACCCCTTGAGAAGGGTTGAACTACCTTTCACAGGGTTCGCCTCTAAGACCATCAGGGAACATAGATATTTGCATTATGATTCGTAACAGTAGCAAAATTGTGGTTATGAAGTAGCAGTGAAATAATTTTATGGTTGGGGGGTCACCACAACATGAACTGTGTTAAAGGGTCGAGGCGTCAGGAAGGTTGAGAACCACTGGTCTAGGAGTTTGTCTGCTAGGTCACCTCTGCCCTACACTGAAAGGCTGCAGCTGCAGGAAATACTGGTCGGTTTGTAGATTAATGAAGTACCCTTTGGCTATGTCTTTTAGATGCTGTCTTCCTAATTTTATACAAAGAATTGTACTACAGGCATATATACGCCAAAGTCAGTGTGAGTATTTTACATTAATGTTGGTGTTACTGGTAGTTCTTCTGTAAACTGTCCATGTTTCATCTCTAACAAAGTCGCTAGTTGTATTTGTTCCATGGCTAAAGGTGCTTGGTATGGTGTTTGTTGTTGTTTCTTTTTATATTTATTTTATGTGCGTAAGTGTTTTGCTTACATGTATATCTGTGTGCCATGTGTGTGTGCCTGGTGCTTGAAGAGATCAGAAGAGGCATCAGATCCCCTGGAGCTGGAGTTACAGACAGTTGTGAGCCACCCTGTGGGTGCTGGAATCTATCCCTGGTCCCCGTGCAAGAACAAGTGCTCTTAACCGCTAAGCATTCCTCCAGCCCCCAGCTGGTTGTTTGGTTTTAACTTTTTTTTTCTCTTCAAGTCAGGGTTTCTGTGTGTAGCTCTAGCTGTCCCGAAACTCACTCTGTAGTCCAGGCTGGCCTCAAATTCACAGACATCCCCCTGCCTCTGCCTCCCGAGTGCTGGGATTACAGGCGTGCGCCACCACCGCACTTTTCTGAAGAAAGGCAGAAGAATGGTTTGACCCAGAAAGTTGGCCTCTGTTATAGACACTTGAACATTTGCACTTGTCCTCCTTAATGTCTCCACCATCCCAATCCTTCTTCACGGGGACTTACACTAATATATTCCCTACAGTCCATCATGCTTAGGAAATCCGGGTTAGCCCCTTCTGCATCTGGCTGACACGTTTGCCAGTTTCATTCCCTGTGACTGTCCCCTCCCTCCTGGAACCCTAGCACACTGTGTTGTTGGCTCCTTGGGGTCTCCTTGCTTTCCCCACTGGAGCCCCCTGGGGTTTGGGCTCTGTCCTGCTCACTGCAATCATCCAGTTCCTGGAGTGATGTCTGATGTGTCACCAATGACACGGTCATTGCTTGAGCATGTGTCAGTGAAGGAGATCCTTTGGAAGGGTCCCCACCTAAGGAGACCTGGCTTCACTCTCAGTGACTCCTCCTCAGTCCTTAGGACCGCTTGATCTGCCGGGAGCTCCTGTCCTGGCTGTGGGAGCCACCACCAGTAATGGCAGCTGGAGGAGTTTCTGGGGCTGTCAACCGGCGTCCTAGTGGGATCTCTGCTACTTTACCTGAGCGAAAACCAGGGCTCCTTACTGCCATTAATGCTGAAGTCCAGCCATGTGTGGCTGGACTGAAGGTAGCCATGGTGTGTGTGTGTGGCTACTTAGGGAAGGTGGGATATAACTAGACTTCATTTCTTCTGTCTGGTCTGCAGACTAGATACTTAGCAGTTCATTACCACCTGGAATCTTTGCTAGGTTCTAGACTGGCACTGAGTGTGACCAGTTTTAAACCCCTGGAGAGAGATTTTTCTTTGAATGATTAGATGAATTTCTTTTTCTTTTTTGAGATAGGACTGGGCTGGCCCAGTCTTTTTTTTTTTGGGAGCAGAGGATCGAACCCAGGGCCTTGTGCTTGCTAGGCAAGCGCTCTACCACTGAGCTAAATCCCCAACTCCCTGGCCCAGTCTTGAATGAACATAATTTCTGATATAAAATACCTTACCTTTCCTCCCTTTTTCTTTTTGAGCAAAGCTCTCTGTAGCCCAGATGGGCCTTGACCTCGTCTTGTCTTACTCTCCCTTCTGCTGGAATTGTGGTCATCATCACCACACTGGACTGGACAAGATCTTGTTTAACTCTGATTAGCCCTGATTAAATACCTTGTCAGACCCACACAGTAGTGGCAGGGCTGTCAATCCAGGGCAGTTCTTTCTACTCCATCATAAACACGTTGTTCACTGCGTTCCCCAGCTCAAGAGAATCTGAACCAGGCTCAGCAACCTTTGTGAAGGACCAGATATAAATATTATAGAATTTGGAGACAAGATAACTTTAATCTGTCCATCTGTGCCTTTCTAGGAGCCATAAATGATACCAGTGAGTGGGTGTGGCTGTATGTTCCAACTTTGTGGACGGGTGGTTCATGGGCTTTGCCATCCCCTGGACACTCCGTATGGCACTGGAAACCCTTGGTATCCTGATGCTGTGTTGTCTCCTTTAACCCCTGACCTTCAAATGCTCTAATGTTAACCTCTTCACCTTTGTTAGGGCCACAGCTCCTGAAGCACCTTCCCTGTCTCTGCTTCTCTAGATCTGCATGCCTGTTGTGAGTGTTGGCTGTGATCTGTGGCCATCAAACTTGGCCTTGACCCCATGTTTGGTCACATAGTTCTCCTCTCCTCTCCCTTCTGTGCAGGGAGAGGACAAGCCTCATTTCTCAGCCATCGTGATAGGCCTCGGGCAAAGCACTTAAACTTCATATCTGTGCCCTGATATTCCTGTTCTCTTTACAGGGGGGACCCTCTTTAGAGCAGAGGTTCGAATCCTATTACAACTACTGTAACCTCTTCAACTACATCCTCAGTAAGTCTCACACGGGTGGTTTAGGGCACCCAGCTCTACACGGGATTTCAGTGTGCAGTCGGGAAGAAGGGAAGTCTTGTGGTTTGTAGTGCTCTGGTGAGGGAGATCATGAAGGGTACCGTAGCCCTGCTCCAACAGGCAAACTCTGCAGTCTGATTTCCTTGTGATCTCTACAGATGCTGATGGACCTGCTCCTCTTGAACTCCCCAACCAGTGGCTCTGGGATATCATCGATGAGTTCATCTACCAGGTACCTACCTGTTCAGCCTCAGCCTTAACTTGAAAAGTAATTCCCACAGAGAGCAGCCATGGCCCTTGTGCATTGTGTGATGCTATCTCCAGGATGGCACTGGGCCCCGGGTTAGAATGGTTTTCTGAAGAGAGCAGTGAAGCCTGAGAATCCCAGATACCAACAGGGAAGTCTTCGGCTTGAACTCCATCATCCAGAACTTTTCTGACTTCAGGGACTGGCCTGGCAGCCACACATTTCAGGCCTTAGAGTCGGGTGAAGTAGGTCCTAGACTGGGGGCTGCCTTGTGTCTCAGTAACTGACTTTGTGTAAGCTTTCACTGATCTTTCTCACACATCAAATAGAAATGTTTGGATTCTTTTTGAAGACCAGGCTGGCCTTGAACTCAGCGATCCCCCTGCCTCTGTCTCTCAAGTGCTGAGATTAAAGGGGTGCACTTTCCCACATGCTAGAGATAGGTCTGTATCTTGATCATGGTGTTTACCCGATATGTGCACAGGGTCAGAATGCAGTAACACTGCTTATCAAGAAGGACACGTCTCTTGCCTCAGGGCTCTCTTGCTGAGGTGCACTAAGAATGGCCAGGTGTAAAGTACGGTCACAACTGTGTAGCCTGGGGGTAGCAGTTCAGTGTCACTGTGGACTGACCCTGGATGGTGGTGGGTGGGTGATTTAACCACCAGGCAGGCTTCCTCATCTCTGAGCACAGGGGTTGCTGGGAAGGTTCCTGAGGCCCTGCATGTACAGTGCATAGTCACAGAACGGCTAGTGCGGTTCCTTACGTAGTCAGTGTTCCAGACTTTAGTCATCTTACAAGCAGAGTACATTGCTGGGCATGGTGGCTCACACTTGTAAGTCGGGACTTGGGAAAGAGGGCAGAGGATTATAGCAAGTTCCAGGCCATGTTGTCTCAAAAAACTTTAAAATTAGAAAAATTCAGGGGAAATCAGTATCTTTGTTTTAATTTGCTTTGACATAGTGTCTCATGTAGTCTAGACTGTCCTCGAACTTCTGCCTCTTCTCCATGTTCTAGGATTGCAGACCAGGTTAGAAATTAGTATCTTTTTTTTTTTCCTTCCCCCAAGACAGGGTTTCTCTGTGTAACCTTGGCTATCCTGGAGCTCAGTCTGTAGACCAGGGAACTGCCTGCCTCTGCCTCCCAAGTGCCAAGACTAAAGACCTGTGCCACCACTGCCTGGCCTGAAATCAGTATCTTAAGGTATTTGAATGCCACAGGCCAGAGAGCCTTTGAGTATGCAGTGTTGGTGAATTGTGGTGGGTGAAAACCCTTCAGGCTCTTTGAGAGAGAGTATTCTTGCTCCAAGGGAGGCACCAATGCCTTCATGGTGCAAACCTCAGGCCACACTCACCTTGCTTGGCCTTCCTGACTTCTCAGCTGTCTCAGCCTCTGGGCGTAATTTGAGATTGTTGGCTGTGCTGTTGGCTTGGGAGTGGAGGAGATTCCTCTGGTTGAGCTTTATCCATCTTAAGATAAGCATAATTCCGTAGCTTAGCTGGTGTTCTTTTCTTAAGGGGCTTTCTAATCCACAGAGACTGACCAGGAGGATCAGGGAGGGCCTGTGAAAGTTCCTGGCCAAGGCAGTAGACACAGAGAGTATGGCTCTTCCTCAACACTCTTTTGTTGATTGTTTTTTTTTAACTATGGAACACTTCATGAATTTGCGTGTCATCCTTGCGCAGGGGCCGTGCTAATTTTCTCTGTATCATTCCAATTTTAGTATATGTGCTGCCAAAGCAAGCATAGTTGGTTTTTTTTGTTTTCGTTTTTTTGTTTTTTGTTTTGGTTTCTCGATACAGGGTTTCTCTGTGTAGCTTTGCGCCTTTCCTGGAACTCGCTTTGTAGACCAGGCTGGCCTTGAACTCACCGAGATCCACCTGCCTCTGCCTCCTAGCCACCAATGCCAGCTTTTTTTTTTTTTTTTTTTTTACTGCCTAATGCTGTTTATTGAAGGAGGGAAGAGGTCTTAAATACAGGCTTACAGCACAATGGGAGAACCCTGGAGGGCAGAAGTTCGCTTCCAATGTTTTACAGTCTTGCATCTAAACTGTTAACGCCCAATATGTGGTTGTTTTTTATTCTTTGCTCTTTTGGCTCTTTAGGGGGCCCGCCACCCAGCTCCCAAATAAATCATACATGGAGACTTAATTCTTACTTATAAATGCCCGGCCTTAGCTTGGCTTGTTTCTAGCCAGCTCCTCCCCCTACACCACCACCACCCCACCACCACCCTCCACCCCTCACCCTCTGGGTTTC
This sequence comes from Onychomys torridus, assembly GCF_903995425.1. Lineage (NCBI taxonomy): Eukaryota > Metazoa > Chordata > Mammalia > Rodentia > Cricetidae > Onychomys > Onychomys torridus. Next base: position 44,321,349 of record NC_050458.1, read on the forward strand.
TCTGTGCTTTGCACCTTTCCTGGAACTCACTCTGTATCCCAGGCTGACCTTGAACTCAAAGATCCGCCTAGCTAGCCAGCTTTTCTTCCCCCCCCCCCATTTTATTTATTTATTTATTTATTTTCCTATTGTCAGCTCGATACAGTACAAATTCTTATCCTAATGTGAAATGTTTCATTGAGGATTGTCGGGTGATTGAGTAAAGCCAAAACTTATAAGCCACAGTCATCTAGGGTCCCTCCCTGCTATGTAGCCTCCCTGGTTCTGTGGGTTGCAGTCTGATTGCTTTTTTTGTTGTTTTTGTTTTTGTTTTTCGAGACAGGGTTTTTCTGTGTGGCTCTTGCACCTTTCCTGGAACTCACTTGGTAACCAAGGCTGGCCTCGAACTCACAGAGATCCGATTGGCTCTGCCTGCCAAGTGCTGGGATTAAAGGCGTACACCACCACTGCCTGGCTTGTTCTTTGCTTTATATCTAGTATTCACTTATGAGTGAGTACATACCATGTTTGTCCTTCTGGGTTTGGGTTACCTCACTCAGGATGATATTTTCTAGTTCTATCCATTTACCTGCAAATTTCATGCTGTCATTGTTTTTCTCTGCTGAGCAGTACTCCATTGTGTATATGTACCACATTTTTTTTTAAGATGCATTTATTTATTATGTATATAGTGTTCTGTCTGCACATATCCCTGCACATCAGAAGAGGGCATCAGATCTCATTACAGATGGTTGTGAGCCACCATGTGGTTGCTGGGAATTAAACTCAGGACCTTTGGAAGAGCAAGCAGTGCTCTTAACCTCTGAGCCATCTCTCCAGCACCATACCACATTTCTTTTTTTTTTTTTAAAGATTATTTATTTATTATGTATACAGTGTTCTGCCTGCATGTGTCCTTGCAGGCCAGAAGAGGGCACCAGATCTAATTGCAAGTGGTTGTGAGCCACCAGGTGGTTGCTGGGCATCGAACTCAGGATCTGGAAGAGCAATTGGTGCTCTTAACCACTGAGCCATCTCTCCAGCCCCCCATACCACATTTCTTAATCCATTCTTCAGTTGATGGGCATCTAGGTTGTTTCCAGGTTCTGGCTATTACTAATAATGCTGCTATGAACATAGTTGAGCAGGTATCTTTGTGGTATGATTGAGCATTCCTTAGGTATATGCCCAAGAGTTGGGACGAGGTAGATTGATTCCCAATTTGCTGAGAAACCACCATACTGATTTCCACAGTGGTTGTACAAGTTTGCACTCCCACCAACCGTGGAGGAGTGGTCCCTTAGTTCTGCATCCTCTCCAACATTGACTTTTCTTAACTTATCCCATCTACCTTTTGCCTCTGTTATTTTACCTTTCTCTTATTTCTGTGTTTCTTTTCTTTCTTAGTCTGTGTCTGTGTGGCTGGCCCCTTTTCTCATTCCTTCCTTTTCTCGTTTCTTGATCTCCCTTCTCCCAGATTTCTCCTTCTATGTATTCTCTATGCCTGCCAGCCCCGCCTATCCTTTCTCCTGCCTTGCTATTGGCCGTTCAGTTCTTTATTAGGCCATTAGGTATTTTAGACAAAGTATCACAGCTTCACAGAATTAAACAAATGTAACATAAAAGAATGCAACACATCTTTGCACCATTAAACAAATGTTCCACAGCATAAACAAATGTAATACATCTTAAAATAATATTCTACAAAAAAAAATTCCACAACACTCTTTTTTTTCCCCCCTTGAGGTGGGGTTTTACTACGTAGCTCCAACTGGGCTGGAACTCACTTTGTGGACCAGGCTGGCCTTGAACTTACAGACATCTGCTTTCTGCCTCAAGTACTGAGATTAAAGGCTGTGCCACCACAACTGGCCTTTTGGATAGAGTTTTGTTCAGTCTTTTCAAACCTCAGATAACATGGAAGTGTCTGCTTGCTGTTGCATAGGTACCAGTTACTCGGGAGGGAGGGTACCACATTGGTGCATAGGGTTTATATGAATTTGAGCTGTCAGTTACTGACGGGGTCGTGCTCTATTGTGCCGTTTGCTGTGACTTGAGAACACATACCTTGTCTTCCTCCTGGCACTTAGGCAAAAGCAGGACTGATGAGAGTTCGAGGCCACCTGGGCTATTTCCCTGTCATTTCCACCCGTGAGCAGTTATTTAATAGAAGCCTCTGTCACTTCATTCTCAGCCATGACTGTACTGGCTCTACGCCCTTGCCACATCTTCTTCCTCCTCCTCCTCCTCCTCCACAGTTCCAGTCCTTTAGCCAGTACCGCTGCAAGACTGCCAAGAAGTCAGAGGAGGAGATTGACTTCCTCAGGTCCAACCCTAAGATCTGGAATGTTCACAGTGTCCTCAACGTTCTTCACTCCCTGGTAGACAAATCCAACATCAACCGGCAGCTGGAGGTCTACACGAGTGGAGGTGAGAGTCGGGGCTAGGCCGAGCCGGCGTGCTGAGATCTATGTCTCCAACTGCCTCTGCTCTGGCTCCAGGGCCTTTGCTTGCATCGATACCGCCCAGACTTTTTGTGGGAACTCCTTATGTGTTAAAAAATATTGTGTATGTCTGTGTTCATTATCTCCACTATAACACGGATTCCAGGAGTCAAACTCAGGTTACTGGGCTTATACACCCCCTGCTCTTCACCACTGAGCCATTTTACCTGTTCTTTACATTTAGATTAAGACCCATAACATTTTAATTGTGTGTGTGTGTGTGTGTGTGTGTGTGTGTGTGTGTGTACACGTACACGTACATGTACAGGGGTCACCACTGTAGTTGGTGGTGCGAACCTGGGAGAGTAGGACCCAAAAATGAGGTGAACTAAAATTTCATGCCATAGCCAACTTTATTTAGAGCATCAGACAGTGTATATTCTGAGAATTAAGTAAGGTCACACGTCTTCAAGTTGTATACAAACTCAGGAAAGGTCATACTTGGGAACTTTTTTGTTTTGCTTTTCAAGACAGGGTTTCTCTGTATAACCCTGGCTGTCCTGGAACTCAGAGATCCACTTGTCTCTGCCGCCCAGGTTCTGGGGTGCACCACCACTGCCCTGGCAGGAAACCATTTTTTGAGTAATAGACATTAGGTAATCTGAGGTAAACCCACTCCTATTTTCAACACCCAGGAGGGCCACAAAAGCTCATTCCAAAAACAAACTGAAACTTAGAAGGGACAGAGGACACAAGGCTCTTGTTTTCTGGGAGTTTTCTCACAAGCTCACGCACGCGCACACACACACACACGTTATTTTATTTTCAGTTAAAGGGGCATTTTCCAGGGCTCATTAGAATCTGACTTCTTGGTTGTGAGCCTAGAGTGAGTTCCAGGAAAGGCGCAAAGCTACACAGAGAAACCCTGTCTTGAAGAAGCAAAAGAAAAAAAAAGAGTCTGACTTCTTAGATGGATGGAGTCTCTTTTTGTGTCAACCCTGTAGCAGGTTTGGGTTGCCATATAGAGGATAATCTAATTTCACACTGTACTCAGATGGAAAGGGAAGAATGGTGTGATTGTTTGTTTGGGCCAGCCTAGAACTCTGTAGAGCAGCCCGGCCTGGTTCTCACAGAGGCTCTCCTGCCACTGCAGTGTGTTCTGGAGGAGGTTTACTAGCCTTTCAGGTAGCTGGTGCTCCGCTCCTGCTCTTCACTGTAGAGTGTATGTCTTTGGAATTTGACAGTGGTTCTTTGATCTATGTAGTATTGGTGAGGAACCATGTTGGCGTGACCTTTCACTTCTTTACCTCGAACTTACTGGTCTGCCCTATGATTTCAATGGGTCCTTTATCAACATGAGTGAAATTCTGTGTAGACCAGACTGGATTTGAACTCACAGAAATCTATCTGCCTCTGATGTGCTGTTGATATGCATCAACATACCTGGCCTTATATTGGTACCTTTTATTACATAATTTAAAAAAATAATCACACCGGTGATGAGTTGAATACTACCTCAGTCTGATAGCTGTGAAGAAAGGTATTTACTGAAAAAAAAATCACATTAGAGCTTAGGTATAACTCAGTGGAAGGCTATGTGCTCAGCATGTGCATAGCCCTAGATTCAGTTCCCAGTACCAACAAAAAAAAAATCACATGCCTCATCTCATCAGGTAAATATTTAGAAGCTGTTTCACTTAAAGTACGTTTTGTTTATTTCTATGTATAGGTACACATGTGTTACAGTGCACACATGCAGAGGGCATTGAACAATTTGTGGGAGTTGATTCTGTTTCTACCACTGGGTCTTAGGAGTTCTGACTCAGATGGTCAGGCTAGGTGGCAAGCACCTTTACCTGCAGAACCACATTGTCAGCCCTTTGAGCTTTCTTTGAAGTCTGAGAGATTATTTCTGGAGACGCATCTGTCACATAGCCAGGCCTGAGTTTGGTTCTTGTATGTAATTGTGTTAAGTAGAGTGCTGAGGAAAGGGACTAGGGGCAGGCGCCACCATGTGGCATCCAGACTAGGAGCAGGCGCCACCATGTGGCATTCAAAGGAGGCAGTGCCTCTGCCCAGCATTGCTTCTGTGTTGTCCTCGCTCATCAGCTCCACAGAAAGAGGCCACAGCATCTGCGGGGAGAAAGCTTTGGCTTTGGGTCCCTAAAGGAAGGGCCCTGGGAGTAACACTTCTCACATTCTCAGGTATGTTAGGATAGAGGCAGGTGTCTCTGTGAGTTCGAGGCCAGCCTGGTCTACAGAATGAGTTCCAGGACAGGCTCCACAACAACACAGAGAAACCCTGTCTAGAAAAACCCAACATAAATAAATAAACAAATAGAAAACCACAAATGCACTGACCCTCTCAGGCAGCCGTTAGTCACAAGATGAGAACACAACCGGCCCTGTTCCTTGAGACTCTAGGCCGAGGCACTCCATGTGAGGGGAGCTTTGAAAGCTGGCAGCAGGTGAGAGTCCTACTGACCCTCAGAGACCAGGCTGGTCCTCCTTTCCTTTCCCGGTAGAAGCACTCACAGCATCTTTCCCTCACAGGCGACCCCGAAAGTGTGGCTGGGGAATATGGACGACATTCCCTCTACAAGATGCTGGGCTACTTCAGCCTGGTGGGGCTTCTGCGCCTGCATTCCCTCTTGGGGGATTACTACCAGGCAATCAAGGTGCTGGAGAACATCGAGCTCAACAAGAAGGTAAGATGCCTGCCTCTGTTCTCACCTCCTAGGATAAGCAGCCAGGGAACAGGACCCTTCCTTTGTCCCCAAGCCTTTGAAAGGTGAGCGTAAAGCTGTCTGTGCTTGATGGTCTGGGTGGCTGACACTGAGGTGAAGTGGTCTTGGGGTCTTTGTCCTGTCTTCAGAACAGAAAGCTAGTGAGAGCTCTCTACTGGTGTGGAGTTCAAAAGCTGGGCATGGACGGTGCCTGCCTGCAGCCCAGCTCTGTGAAATAGAAGCAGTAGGTGCTCTACAAGTTCAAGGCCAGCCTGGCCTCCATAGCAAGTTCCAGACCAGCCAGGACACTATATAATATGAGCCTATCCACAAAAACAAAAACAAAATTCCTAAAAGACTTAGTTTTTTTGTTTTTTGTTGTTTTTTTGAGACATGCTTTCTCTGTGTGGCCCTGGCTGTCCTAGAACTCAGATCCAGCTGCCTCTGCCTCCCAAGTGCCGGGGTTAAAGACGTGCGCCATTACTGCTTGGCGTTTTTGGTTTGGTCAGGACTCACGGCTACTGCTTCCACTTTCCTTTGCAGAGCATGTATTCCCGTGTGCCTGAGTGCCAGGTCACCACATACTATTATGTTGGCTTTGCGTATTTGATGATGCGTCGCTACCAGGATGCTATCCGGGTCTTTGCCAACATCCTCCTGTACATCCAGAGGACCAAGAGTATGTTCCAGAGGACCACGTACAAGTATGAAATGGTAAGAGAACTCTGCAGCCACTGTCTGAGTATGCAGCTGATTCCTCTGCACTTGTGCCAACAGTTCTGGACAAGCACTATCTAAAATTGCTGCTCTTAAAAATACTTCATTTCAGTACAACTTAAATTGTGTATATTTGTTGGATATGTGGTAATTAGATAAGACGGAAAGAAAAATCCTTGCACTTGGGAGGCAGAGTTTGAGGCTAGCCTGATCTACATAGTGAGTTCCAGGACAGCCAAGGCTATGTAAAGAAATAAACAAACAAATCAGAATATTTCTTGTCCTTAACTATTTATCATTTCTTTGTATTGAATACCTTCAAGCTACTGCTCTAGTTTTTTTGTTTGTTTGTTTTTTGTTTTTTTTTTAATGTGGAGCTGAGGATCAAACCCAGGGCCTTGCGATTGCTAGGCAAGCACTCTACCACTGAGCTAAATCCCCAGCCCTATTTGTTTATTTATTATGTATACAGAGTTCCATTGCACATTACAGATGGTTGTGAGCCACCATGTGGTTGCTGGGAATTGAACTCAGGACCTCTGGAAGAGCAGCCAGTGCTCCTAATCTCTGAGCCGTCTCTCCAGCCCCTCTTCTAGTTCCTTGTAGATATAAATTAATATAAAATAGTGCTCCTGCTATGCTACTAAACTCATCTTTTTCCAATCTAACTATTACATGCCTATTCTCTGAACTCCCTCAGTTTGCCTGCTCACTTCCAGGGAAATTATAGTGGCTGTTGTTTGGGAACTTGTTGATACCCTCAGCCCAGCCACTGTCTTCCTGTACACAGCAGTCTTCCTGCCTCATCATGTTGGGTTTTTAAAACAGTATAATGTTTGTTGTTGTTTTTTTTGTTTTGTTTTTTTTGTTTTGTTTTTTGCCAGAGCTGAGGATCGAACCCAGGGCCTTGTGCTTGCTAGGCAAGCCCTCTACCACTGAGCTAAATCCCCAAACCCCATTTTTCTTAATTACAATATATCTTTATCATATTCACTCCATACTCCTCCTAGAATCCCTAACCCTCTCAACTTTGTCTTTTGTATATATATATGGCTAGGAATTGAACTTAGAACCTCTGGAAGAGCAGCCAGTGCTCTGAGTCATCTCTCCAACCCTAAAATAATAACCCAGGGAGTAGTTTGTGCTGCCCATATACTCAAGGGTGTAGTGCCATTGAAAACTGACTCCCTCCCTCAGAAGCCATCAGCTGTTAATATGGCTTCTCAGCCAGTGGTGGGGCCTCTTGAGCTCCTCTCCTCCCTGCTCCTTGCTGGAATGGTGACTTGCTTGTTCTGGTGCAGGAAACCACAGTTGCTGTCAATTCATTAGTGCAGGTATCCTGCCATGTCCTGTTTTGCTCCAGAGTGTAGGCAGAGTTTTCCTGTCCCGACTGCCTAGACCACCTGCTCCCGAATTACCGGCAGCCACTTCCCAAATATTGACTTGGAGACTTAATATAAATTATAAATGCTCGGTCAATAGCTCAGGCTTGTTACTAGCTAACTCTCTTTTTTTTTCTTGGTTTTTTAAGACAGGGTTTTTCTGTGTAGCTTTATGCCTTTCCTGGATCTTGCTCTGTAGACCAGACTGGCCTCGAACTCACAAAGATCCACCTGCCTCTGCCTCCCAAGTGCTGGGATTAAAGGCGTGCGCCACTGCCACCACCCGGCTACTAGCTAACTCTTACATTTAAATTAACCCATATTTCTTAATTATGCTTTGCCACATGGCTCATGGCTTGTTGCCTCATTTTCTACACATCCTGCTGTCTGGAGTCTCCCCTGACTCCACCCTTCTCCTTCCCATCATTCTTGTAGTTTTGATGTCCTGACTATGATTCTTCCCTGGCTACTGGCCAGTCACCATTTTATGAAACCAATTTGGGTGACAGATCTTTACAGTGTATAGGAGGATTATTCCACAGCACAGAGTGCTTCTCATTCTGACTCCTACAGTTGTTCTGGCCTCTCTTCTCTATGTGTCTGAGCCTTGGGTGCCTTGGGTGATAGAGATGCCCCATTTGTGACTGACTAGTCCACACATGTCTCTGGATTTTGACCACTTGTGAATTTCTGTCTTAACTGCTGTCTGTTACACAATGGGACTTCTGTGATCAAGTCTGAGAGATGGGGATGTAGAGGGCATTTTGGTGCAATGTTCATTCAGCAAACTATTGTAGGTTCCCCTCTGGGGCCTGAGGGCTTCCCTCCTGTTTGCATTTCCTCTGAGGAGCAGGCCTTAAATCTAAGCAGGAACTGGTTGGTCAGCCTAGGCCATTCATGCCACTGTTGCCGCCATGGGTGTGTCTTTCCATATCGACCATTATTTTAGCTTACAGGGCTCACAGCTTTTCTGCCTGTGTGTAGAGTGGTGGTGTGGCTTAACCCTAGGGTCTAATGCTTGTTAGGTAAGCAATGCACCATTGAGCCGCATTCCCAGCCACCGCCACCAACTATCCTTACACTTTCTTTGCTGCTCTGGCAGGCTTTGAATTTGTCTTCTCCCTGCCCTAACCACTAAAGTAGCTGAATTTAAAAGCTTGCACCGTTAGGATCAGCTCTTTCCTGCTCATCTGTAAAATCAATGTTTTTAGCTTCTGCATGTGAGAGCATGTGGTTTTGCTCTTAACTGGATTTTCCCTTTTGCTGTGGTCCATGCACCTCATCATTGACCACTGAACTCCACTCCAGCACATTTCTACCTGCCTGGCTAAGCATTTGTTATGACATTTACCTTAGATCAGTAACATTTTGGTAATAAAGGCAAGTTAGAGGGGCCAGGAGCTTAGCTTGATGGTAGAGTCCTTGCCTAGCATGATGGAAGCCTTGGATTCAGTCCTCAGCACTGAAAACAAACATTGTCTGAAGCAGTTAGCAGGGGAGGGTGGGCTCAAGACGTGTGGCCTGGGGAGGTGTTTCCTAGGCGGCATGGATGGCCTGAGCAGAGAGGACTTGGGCTTGAGAGTTCAGCACGGTAGCTCTGTAGACGGGCTTAGCAAGTGGAATTCCTGGAAATGCAGGCGATCACAAGAACTGACTTCCCAGTAATAGGAGGCCAACAGCTGAGGTCCTGGGGAGGACTCTGGAGACAACCAAGGAGGACTTTGCACTGGGCGGTGCTCAAGAGAGCTTGTGCAGGTGGGGGCCAGCAGGTCTACATGGGATTCAGGAACGTGTCTGTCTGTCTTCCCCAGATTAACAAGCAGAATGAGCAGATGCATGCTCTGTTGGCCATTGCTCTCACCATGTACCCCATGCGGATTGATGAGAGCATCCATCTCCAGCTTCGGGAGAAGTATGGGGACAAGATGCTGCGCATGCAGAAGGGTGACCCCCAGGTCTACGAGGAACTGTTTAGCTATGCCTGTCCTAAGTTCCTGTCGCCTGTGGTGCCCAACTATGACAACGTCCATCCTAATTACCACAAAGAGCCCTTCCTGCAGCAGCTGAAGGTGTTTTCTGATGAAGTGCAGCAGCAGGCCCAGCTGTCCACCATCCGCAGCTTCCTCAAGCTCTACACCACCATGCCTGTGGCCAAGCTGGCCGGCTTCCTGGACCTCACAGAGCAGGAGTTCCGCATCCAACTGCTTGTCTTTAAGCACAAGATGAAGAACCTGGTGTGGACCAGTGGCATCTCTGCCCTGGATGGGGAGTTCCAGTCAGCCTCGGAGGTAGACTTCTATATTGATAAGGTATGACATCTTCTGGTTCAGCAACCCTGGTCACCCTGCTTATCCTCTCAAAGGGGTAAATAATGGATACTATAATCAAGTCAGATATGTAGTAGGCAGAAGTATGAGTAGTGGAGACGGGGAAGGGGTGACGGGAGGCACTGGTCACAGGTATAAGATGGTGGTATGGAAGGCTGTGTTGAGAAAGTGAGATTTAAGCTGGGATGAGAGCAAACATTAGCCATTCTCCACTGTGCCTGTGTGCTCAGTTCCTTCATGCGTGCCTGAGAGACGGTGACGGTGACTGCTCTCCTGTTGGTGGGTTTCTGGGTGATTTTAGGTTATCACATAAAGGACACAGGGGCTTTTTTGAGAGATGGGAGTCTTGAACTTATGATCCTGCTGCCCCAGCTTCCCATGTGCCGGAATTGTACACATCCATCTTTGTCTGGTTTACATAAGGCTTTTGTAGGTTGGCTATCAATAATGTGTAACACATTTGGATGTGTGTCTGGTTATGTGTTGAGTTCTTTCTGAAACACTAACGCTTATCAGTGGCTTCCTCGGGATAAGAGGTAGGCTGAAGAAGTGTTTTCCATACTGTGATACTAAGTTGAAATAGACTTTAGGGTCCTATTTAACGAGAACAGGAAAATGGCTTTTTGTTGTTTTGCTTGGTGCTGGGTATTGGGCAGTGCCTGTGCATGTTAGGCAAGCACTCTCCACTTGGCTGTGTTCCCAGCCCAGTTTTATATCCCATTTTGTAAAATTTCCCAGGCAGGCCTTGAACTTTGATCCTCCTGCCTCCGCTTCCTGAGTAGTTGAGGTTACAGGTCTGTGCACCATGCCCATTGCTTTAGTCTTCCATTGCTGTGACAGAACACCATCACATCTCCAAGGCAGTTTATGAAAGCATTTAATTTATGGCTCATGGTTTCAAAGTTGAGCCATCATGGCAGGGAACGTGGTGCTGGGACAGAAGCTGAGAGCCCACATCTGATCCTTAGGCCTGATGCAGAGAGAGAGAGCTAACTGGGAATGATGGGGACTTTTGAAGTCTCCAAGCCCACTCCTGGTAACACACCTTCTGCAGCAAATCACAGCTGATCCTTGCTAGCGGGTCCACCAACTGAAGACCCAGCATTCAAATATGAACCTATAGGGCCATTTTCATTCAAATGCCCACACCCGGCCTTGCTTAATTTTCATTGATACTTTTCTCAGAAGTGTAGAACAGTGAATATCTTTTTTGTTTGTTTGTTTGTTTGTTTTGTTTTGTTTTTCGAGACAGGGTTTCTCTGTGTAGCTTTGCGCCTTTCCTGGAACTCACTTGGTAGTAGTGAACATCTTATATATCAAATGATTGCAGTTTCCCTTACAAGTTACTTGTCTTGAAGTGCCCTTTGATATATTTATCTGTGCGTGGAGGAGTGTATACATGTGGAGGTCAGAGAAGAACTTGCAGGAATCCCTTCTGTCCTTCAGTGTGGGATCCAGGTATCAGGTCATCTGTCAGGCTTCTACCCACTGCAGTAGCTCTTGCTGATTCTTGTGAAGAGTACTTTCAGGTGTGGTAGCACACACCTAAAATATCTTTCTCTCAGGTGTGTATGTAATTATGGAATGCATGGGTCCTGTTTGTGTAATCTGTTTTTTTAAAACTTTAGAGAGTGTGTGTGTGTGTGTGTGTGTGTGTGTGTGTGCGCACGCACGCGCGCGCGCGCGTACATGTGCCACACAGTGTGTGGGGAGGTTGGAGGACAGCTTTGTGAGTTGATTCTCTTTTACATAGGTTCTGAGATCATACTGGTCATCAGGCTCATGTGGCCTGATGAGCCATCTTGCTGTCCAGTAATTTGGCTTTAAAAATTTACTTGGACCGGATGGTGGTGGTGCACGCCTTTAATCCCAGCACTCGGGAGGCAAAGCCAGGCGGATCTCTGTGAGTTGGAGGCCAGCCTGGGCTACAGAGTGAGTTCCAGGAAAGGCGCAAAGCTACACAGAGAAACCCTGTCTCGAAAAACCAAAAAAAAAAAAAAAAAAAAAAAAGGTAAGGTGGAGAGTAATATAAGAAGACATTCTATATTAGCCTCTGGCCTCTATGCACAGTTGTAGACACTCACACAAACGTGTGTGCGCGCACACCCCTCTTGTCTGCACTGACTCATTCTCCATGTGTGACATAGGACTTTGATAGTATCGTTGATCTGCTCCGCCCACTCTGTCCTCTAGTGACTCAGCAACCGGTCCGACACAGCTGACGGCTTAATAAAATGTATCTCCCAATTTGGTCATTGCGAATCAAACTTTACTTTTATATTTTGTTACTTGTATGTGATCTGTGTGCTGGTGTGAATGTATAGGTCAGGACACTTTAGGAGAGTTGGTTCTCACCTTCCATCTTTTCTTTGTTGTTGTTGTTTGGTTTTTGGTTTTTCGAGACAGGGTTTCTCTGTAGCTTTGGAGCCTGTCCTGGACTAGCTCTGTAGGCCAGGCTGGTCTTGAACTCACAGAGATCCACCTGCCTCTGCCTCCTGAGTGCTGGGATGACAGGCATGAGCCACCACTGCCCGGCTCACCTTCCATCTTGATGAGACACGGTCTATCTTGTTTTGCTCTGCTGAATTCTTACGTCTCCATCTCCCATCCCAAGTAGGAATGCTGAGATTGCAGGTGATCACCATCACAGAGCCATCTCCCTGGCCCACAGGTCATGTTTTGCTGTGACAGTGTGTACCTCATCCATGATTTGGAGGCCCTATGCCAATTATGACTTTGGTTTGGGGAATGTTGAGGGCAGGGTGGTCTTCACTGTGTAGCTCAGGGTGATCCTGCTTCATCAGCCTCTCAAGTGTTAGGGTTACGTATGTGTGCCCGTGGTGCATGCTTTTGTTTCTTACTACCTGGTAATGATGTGCTTCCTCCAAACTTTGCTTTTGAGAATTAGTGTAGGAACTGAGTGTGACGGTCCAGGTTCTGTAATGCTGTTTACTGGGGAGGCTGAGAAGGGAGCATCGAAAGTTCAATGCCAGCCTGGGCACCTTAGGGAGACCCTCTCAAAATAAAACATAAAGAGGACTGGGGATATCAGTAAGTGGTAGAACCCTCCCTCCCCTGTTGATCCTGTGCCCCCTTGAGTATTGGGGACAGCACCTCGGGTTGTTAACACTTGGCACCATTGTGCTGTGCGGTTGAGTGGCTCCACACTAGGTGGCCCTCTTCTCCGTCCCTGCCTCCCCACCCACCACTTCTCTCTGACTCCTCTCTCCCATAGGACATGATCCATATTGCAGACACCAAGGTCGCCAGGCGCTATGGGGATTTCTTTATCCGGCAGATCCACAAATTTGAAGAGGTAAGACGTCTAAGAGAGTGGCTGATAAGCCTGAGGATAGAGATGGCGCTTTAATTTTTTTTTCATGTTTCTTCTTAAGAAACATGTGATTGGCCCTTTAACTTTCCAAGCTTGGCTTCCTGGCAGCTTGAGGAGCAGATTGGGCCCAGAAGTTGCTGTGTCAGCCCTTTCTAGGGTATCTCTTTCCAAGATCTCGGGCTGCGGTGGCCCTGCAAAGGGTGCCGCTCTCCTCACCCTTCCTGGTATTTCCTAATATGGGTGGATTTGCTGCTGAGCCCTCCTTCCCCAGGTCCCGGTTGGGGTGTTCTCCAGCTCAGGCAGGTCTGGCCAGTGTCTGCAGCCTGCAGGACTGGAAGCTGTGTTTGACAGACCCGGAGCTTCCGTGTTACCACTAAGAAATGTCTTGTGTGTCAGGCCAAAGAGCACCAGGTTGTAGGGCTCCCAGGTTGTAGGGCTCCCAGGTTGTAGGGCTCCTTTGTCCATCTCTGAGCCACTTGCAGGTACCTGAATCCTCCGACAGGCTGTGCTCCTTCGGGTCATGACAGCGTGGCTCCGAGTTTTACTGTTAGCTGTCTAAGCCTTGCCTGTCGGACAGTGAGTGGGACTGTTCTATCAGGGAGAGGCTGAAGCTCAGTTGGTCTGGCCACCCTGAACCCCTGTCCTGTCTATGAATGGGCAGAACAGTGTCGGCTGTGGGTTTGTCAAGTGAAGACAAGAAAAAAGACTGAGGGTCCAAGGAGTGCCTGGCTTTCTGTGGCCCTCTGAGGCCACAGAGGGGCTCCTGGGAGTCTTGCTTCCTGACTATGCACACTGTTGGGATAGGTCCCAAAGACCCCACATCTAACTTAGGTGTATTTCCCTTGTAGCTTAATCGAACCCTGAAGAAGATGGGACAGAGGCCCTGAGGACCCTCACGAGGAGTCAAGAACCTGTTTTGATATAGATGGGAAGCATTCTTGTCACCAAGAAGCCTTACCTAACTAAGTCAGCCATCAGCTGAGTTGAAACTTGTTCAAATCAAGGACTGGATGTTTTAGGGCGCTCTCAGTAAAGGGTCTTTGTTGGAGCTGGATTTGTGGTCTCATTATTATGGACAGATGTGGCTTTGGCAACAGTCCGTTGTTTCCTGTGTCCCCTGCTTTCCCGGTGCAGCAGACTGCGGAAGCTGAGTTATTTCATCCCTGTGCTCGTAACATACCGTGTGCTTTATAGGATGTGTGGCCTGCTGTGATTCACACAGCGTGTTAGTGGAAGTGCCGGGCCCTGGGAAGAAGCTGTGGGACGTCTCCTACTGCCAGGAGTTGTGCAGACAGGCCTCTGACATGCTTAACCCTTACAGCTCAGGTTTTGGGCAGTGTCCCATTTCTTTGTTGAGAAAGTGGATCCTGGGAAATTGAGTAACTTGATGAGGTCATACAGTTCTAAATAAGCCAGTCTTCAAACTAATTTTATTACCGCCTCCTGTCAGATTAGTACCTGCTGCCAGACAGAGCTGGGCCTGCTCTGCAGATCTGTCTAAAGTCCTTTTTGTATGTGGCGGCGGTGGGTGTTTGAGACAAGGCTGTGTATGTGGGGAAGACCTCAAACAAACCAGCTGTCTCTCTGTTTCTCTGCTAGAGTTATGGATGCGTCATCATGGGCTTTTATAAAGCTTTATGAGTATGGGTGTTTGCATATGTCTGTGCACCATGTGTACAGTGCCTGCAGAAGCCAGATAGGGGCATCAGATCCCTCTCAGCTGCTGAACCATCTCTCCAGCCCTTTTTTGGCTTTTTTGAGACAGGGTCTTGATAAGTGGCTCAGGCTGACCTAGCTAGCAAAGTAGCCCAGAATGGTCTCAGACTTGTAATCATCCTGCTTGGTAACTTAAGGTGTTTGGCAGGTGCTAGAGCTGGGCAAGGTGGCTTTCCCTTTCCTGGGTGGTAATGATGTACCTGTCACCTTGGTGTCTTGCCTTGTAATCCAGTGCCCTGAGTTTGGTGCCCAGTGCAGGTGACTGCAGGACAACCTGTACTCTCTGAGCCAAGAGTAGGGTGGGCAGGATGCTCTTTGCTCCCATTTTTTGCCTGGCACACAGTGCTGCTCTCGTTTGTTTATTCCTCCCCCACACTTGGAAGTAAGCTTTCTCTCCCACTGATTTGTCTAACGCCTGCAGACTATTGCTGTGACCTTCTGTGGAAGGGGGTATGTGTGGATAGAAGCTAGAGTCCTGTTAATCCAGGTGGGCTCTGAATCCAGTGACAGGGATCCTCACGAGACAGAGGAACAGACGCTGGGTTTCTCAGCCATGTGCTCCTGGAGTGCTTGACTTTGGACTTTTGGCTTCTACTACAGTGTGACTTCTGCTCTAAGTTTCCAAGTGTGTTGTGATTTGGGATAGCAGCCCTGGGACAGTAGAGAACTTAGAAGAAGATGAATCCTATATCCACAGGGAAACTGGCCAGGTACTTCTAGGCAAGGAGGAAGTCCTAGTATGGAAAGACCAAATCCTATCTTTTTTTTTCCCCTTCTTTTTATTAATTTAATTTTTTCATTTAATTTTGCATCTCAACCAATTTCCCTCCCACTGCTTCTCCTCTTCCCCGCCCATCCACTCCTCCTCTGTTTCTGTTCAGAAAGGGGCAGATCTCCATGAGTGTCAACCAAGCATGGCATACATATCAAGTTGAGGCAGGACTAAGCCCCTCCTTTTGTATTGAGGCTGGGTGAGGCAACCCAGTATGGGGAATAGGTTCCCCAAATCCTGTCTTAAACTTCAGTGGTAGATAGGTGATCAATCATGCTTTCTGTATCTGACGGAGGAGATATGAGCTGTGGAAAATTATGGGTAATATCACAAGGTAGTTTGACCCAGGTATGGTGGCTCCTGTCTGTGATCCCCACACTCGGGAGACTGAAGCTGGAAGATCAATGGGGGTTCATGACCACAGTGCAGGGTGAATGGAGAAACGGATTTTGGACAAGATAAGGGAACACGCTGATAGATGTCATTTTGAGCAGAATCCTGAAGACAAATATTACAGATAGCTCGGACAAGTGTTTACACTGAGGCTAGAGCACACTGGACGCAGAAGGAGGGCCAGTAGGTACAGATAGGTTGAGCGGGAGCCTAGAGGCCATGTGGGGTCTGTAGGTGATGGAAAGGGAGGCAGCCTGCGTGAGGCAGGAAGCCATTACCCACCAGAGTTAATAGAGCTCTTCACTAGTTCCAGAGCCAAAGGGTGGAGTTCACATATAACCCAGGGCAGCCCGGTTTTAAAAACTGTTGTGCTAGGACACAGCCCCACTTCCCGATGGGAAAAAGCAAGAGCGTGCTCTCTCTTAATAAGGAAAACATCCGAGCACTTGTAAAACCCTTGGGAATTTTCCGAGCGCTTCATCTGTGACCGCAGAGGAGCCTACAGAGTGGAGTCAGGACCTGCCATGCTTTGGATTCCTCCATCTTCTGTCCAGTGCCAGCTCCCTGGCTGGGGAGGGTGCTGTGCTCACACTCCTAAGGAATGTCTCCTGCTGTCCCACCAGCAGCCCTGCACTAGACAAGGGTGGCTTCCCTGGGCTAAATTCCCCCCAATGGTAGTTTTAAAAATTCAGTTTTGGCCAGGCAGTGGTGGTGCACACCTTTAATCCCAGCACTCGGGAGGCAGAGCCAGGGGGATCTCTTGAGTTTGAGACCAGCCTGGTCTACAGAGAGAAATCCAGGACAGGCACCAAAAACTACACAGAGAAACCATGTCTCAAAAAAACAAAATAAATAAGTAAAATTAAAAAATAAAAATGCCAGGTGGTGACACACCTTTAATTCCATCACTTAGAAGGCAGAGGCAGGTGGATATCTGTGAGTTCAAGGCCAGCCTGGTCTACAGAGCAATTTCCAGGATAGCCAGAGCTACACAGAGAAACCCTGACTCCCCCTTCCCCCCAGTTTTTAAGTCAAGAATGGTGGCATAGGCCTTTAATCCTAGCACTTGGGAGGCCTGACCAAATGTTTTAAAATTGGCACACATCTTTAACCCCAGCACCCAGGAAGCAGAGGCTGGTGAATCTCTTGAGTTTGAGGCCACCTTGGTCTGCAGAGCAAGTTCCAGGACAGCCAGGGATACAGAAAAACCCTGTCTCGGTAAAAAAGTTTTAAATTATATTTATTAGCAGGGTGGCACAAATTAGGACAGTTTGCAGGAGGCCTCCTACCATGTGCCCTGCAATTCTCAGGCTCAGTGACAAGTACTTTTTACATAGTCCCCAGGCTCAGCCTGACAGCCAGGACTCCACACAGAAACCTTGTCTTGGAAACAAGAATAAACAGCCCCTGGGCTGACACTGGAGTTGCAGGTTTCCTCTGTCCTTTCTCATGCTGGATCAGGGACCTGGAGAGGTGATGGCTCAGTGGTTAAGAGCAAGTACTGCTCTTGCAGAGAACCTGGGTTCAGTTCCCAGCACCCACATCTGGTGGCTTAAACTCCCTGTAAGGGGCTAGACAGGTGGCTCAGTAGTTAGGAGCACTGACTGCTCTTCCAGAGGACTCAAGTGCAATTCCCAGCACCCACATGACAGTTCACACCAGGGGATCCGACATCCTTACACAGACATATATGCAGGCAAAGCACCAATGCACATAAAAAAAAATTAAAAACAAAATAAACTCCCTAAACGTCCAATTCCAGGGCATCCCTGGCCACCTGCAAGCACATGTTGTTTATAAACTAAGCTTCATATACATGCATAAATAAAAAGAATACGCAGAGTGTTTTCCAGATCAGTGGGCTGACATAGCTTCCTGGCCCTCTGCTGGCCTTAGCCAGGGCCACACAGACCCGTGTGTGTGAGTGGCTGGGTCCAGACCTCCTCCCAGCCCAGTGGCGGCACGTGGCTGCCAACGCTTGTGTCGGGCTGGCACAGCTGAACTCCGCCTGGCACAGTGAGAAACACAGTGAGTTGAGCAGCTGTACCCAACACGCAGGGGCTTGCTTCTGTCTTGCCCGGAGCAGAGCAGGCTGCCTGAGAATCCTTCCATACATGGCCAGAGCAAGTGTTCTGTTATCAGGGAATGGGAGTTCTGGGTGGAGCTGGATGCCAGAAGTTTCTGAATCAGTAGGAGAAAGCAGCATAGCAGAGTATGGGCATGGCCATACTGGGGTTTGAGCCCTCCCTAACACTGTGTGATGACAGCCCAAGTTACTGCTCAGTGCTGTGGTTTCTTGTCTATAAAATGGCAAAGACACCTGCCTCCAGATTGTGCTGATGAGTGAATGATATAAAGATCTTAGCATGGCACTTAATGTGTAATTAGGGAATGAAAGCCATTATTAGCTGGTTGTGAACTTGGCAGTCATAGACTAGGCGAAAAGGTCATATGTGTAACAGCCTGGCAATGTCATGGTACGGCAGGGACCTGCAGCCTCCAAAGACCACAAAGGGCTTTATCCAGTCTTTCTCCACGGACCAGATGGAGAGTCAGGGCTTGTGCCTTCAGAGGCATAGCCCCTGAGGCGTCTTTGGGAGACTCTGGGTTCCACCCCTGCAGCAAAGGAAGGACCATTTCACAGAGAGGCCGAGCCACTCCCCAGAGCAGCCCAGCAACAGGCACAGGAAAAGCCAGAGGCTTCATGAGTTACAGAGGACAGGGTTTGGCTATGGGGGCTCTCATACTGTGGGGTGATGATGGAGCCGGTGAGCTGGGGACAGTGCTGGGGCAGGAGGGAAGAGGAGGCATGTGTGGGTAGGTAGGGGAGAGCCTGTGTGAGACTGGCAAGGTTCCAAGGACATAACAACTTGGGGAGGGACAGCCAGTAGCTGGGACTAGAATCCTGAGCGCTAGACCCCTGGACTAGAGTTGGGGTCTCAGCACAGAGCAGCCCCTGAAGGCCTTGGGAACCTGTCCTCAGTTCCTCCCCTTCACTTCTTCACACTCTTCCTCTTCCACAGTGTACGGTGAACCCAAAATGGGCCTTTTCTTCCCAACTTCCTCAGACCCTAGGGTGGCTCAGGATTGCCGCTTCTGCCAAGTGAGGCAGAGATACCAGCCTTGCCGTTCTCGAATTCCGAGTGACATTTCGGATCTATGTGAACCTGAGAACACCTGAGAAAGGTTTCTTTGGTAGCAAAGGCCCAGGCAGTGGACGACATATCCTCTTGAATGAGCAGCTGATAAATTCTCAAGGAATATGTGAACAACAATGAGCACATCAGCAGGGCAGTGCTGGCACACACCTTTAATCCCAGCTCTCAGGAGACAGAGGCAGGAGGATCTCTGGGTACAAGGCCAGCCTGGTCCACAGAGTGGGTTCCAGTACAGCCAGGGCTACACAGAGAAACCCTGTCTTGAAAAACACAAAAAAGAAGAAGGCGGGGGAGAAGAAGAAGAAGAAAAGGAGGAGGAGGGGGAGGAGGAGGAGGAGAAGAAGAAGAAGGAGAAGGAAAAGGAGAGAATTATTAGCATACCAATATCAGTCTAAGTGTCGGTGTGTTCTTAGGTCCTATATAGAATGTAGAGGCGTGGAACAAGGGCCATAAAGCCGTGGATAGTGGGATGCATTCAGGGAAACAATGGCCGCCTGCAGGGCTTTGTGCCAGTGGCTGCTTATTTCCAGCCAGCCTGCACTGCAGTCAGGTCAAGAGCCGGCTTCCTGGGATGGGGAGAGTTTCCAGGAAGAGGCTAAGGTGGAGGCAGGAGACCTGCCAATGTCAAGGCCCCAGACCCCACCAGCAATTTCCTGTGGTTTTCCGGAAGGAGGTGGGGATGAGAAGCAGGAGTGTGTCGTGGTGCCTGTGGCTCTACATTCCTGTCCAGCCTGTTGAGAAGCCAGGCTTTTGCTCATTTCTGGTCCCACCCTACCCCTGGCCAGGTTCTTCCTTACTGCATCCACCACCCAACCTCCACGTCTTGGGAAGCTGGTGAATCCTGAGAGGTGGCCTCATCCACTGATCCTAGCTGGGGACTCAAGGGACCTCCAGGGCCCCCCTTCTGCATTCACTTTCTGAGTCTCTGCTTTCTCTACCCAGTCAGTCAAATGGAGCCCCTTGCTCTCCCACCCTGGGCTTTCTATTTGCGCCTGACTCCAGGGAGGGTAACATAGCTTGTGTGTGCTCTTCATACACCCCCCCACCCTCCCTAGGTAGCTGGTGTCCTGGGTCACCTGGGGCCGAAACCCTCCCTAACTCCTAGATCTTGGACAGAAAGTGCCACTTCTTGTTTGTGGCAGGAAGAGCTCCTGGCTCTGGGCTGTGCCAAGATAGGCAATTGGGAAGCAAACAAACCTTTTCCTGTGTGTGACAGCTCCTTCCCTATCACTTAGTCCTCAGAGAGGCCATCTTCCTGTGTCAGGACAGCTCAGGAACCATTTCCGCCCAGTCTGCCTTTGACTTGCAGAGGGGCAGATTATATTGAGAAGGAGAGGAGCTCCCCTGAACAGCTGAAGCATAACCAGAGAACTCACTCTGCGGACCAACTCTGAGTCAAGTACTTTGACCCATCTTCCTGGTAAATTTGTACGCACAAGAACACATCTGTTAGGACCCTGCCGGCCAAAGGGCAAAGAGTGCCATTAGCAGTTATCACTGCTGAAAGGGAGTGGAGAAACTACTAGAAGACCTAGTTTGGAGGTCTGGGGGATGTCTGTCCGGGCTTGGCCTTGGACATCTCAAGGCAGAGCTCAGCGTAGCTGGAGCAGTCTAGGGCAGCTCTTGTTCACCAGCATTTCAGAAGCTCACTGAATGGTCAAACCAGCTGGCAGTGACTTGGACACAATGTCTGCTGGATTTACCAGGAATACATCTTTTTTCAGGACCTGGTAATTATATATGAATTTCTCTTTTTTGTTGATTTGTTTTGTTTTTTTGTTTTGTTTTTTGTTTTTTTTTGAGACAGGGTTTTTCTGTGGAGCTCTGGCTGTCCTAGAGCTCCCCTTGTAGAACAGGCTGGTCTCGAACTCGAAGATCTGCCTGCCTCTGCCTCCCAAGTCCAAGTGCTGGGATTAAAGGCGTGTGCCACCACTGCCCACTATAATGAATTTCATTATGAAGTTTTCAGAGTTGTATGTAAAGTATTTTGATCATGTTCACCCCTCCTCACACTCCCCCACCCAGCTCCTGCTTACCCTCCCAGCTCCCAACTCTGCCCCTTCTGTTTTGTGTATGTGTCCGTAACCCCATGGACTTGATTAGGATTCTTTGCATAAGCTTGTGTAAGGGGTTACATCCCGGAACTTGAGCCTCTCACCGGTGGCTACGCCTCTGAAAACTTCCAGTAACTTCTCAGGGAAGGGTAGGGCCCCATCCATGACGAAATATCAACAGGCCCAAACCTGTGACACCTTTTGTAGGTAATCACAGCTAGTGTACGTCCATGAGTGTAACAGTCGGAAGACAACGTTCTACAATATTCCACCTCGTCATCTGGCCCTTACATTCTTTCTGCCCACTCTTCTGTGATGTTCCTTGAATGTTGGAAAGAATGCTGTAGATGCCTTATTTAGGCTTGGCCATTGAAGGGTCATTTATCCTCAACACTTTGACCAGCTTTGAATGTCTTCAGTAACTGCTGCCTATGGGCGTGGGGATGGGGGCTGTTCTGACTAAATCTGAAACCTGACCTATGGATGTACACCGCATCCATTTAGATTAGAAGAAGAGCAATGTCTTCTCCACTGGGGCCTATGACCTTCCCATCCTTGGGCTTTTGAACATGACAGTGCTAGGCATGAATTTCCTCCTGGGGAGCAGGCCTCGAATCCAATCAGAAAGCAGTTGTTTACCCCCATAACAGACAAGCCACTAATGCTTCAGTGGGCACACCACGCTTAGCATAGGAATACATCTTGATTTTGGATTTTTGTTTTTGTTTTTTAAGTGATCTTAACCTCAAAGATCTGCCTGCCTCTGCCTCCTGAGTGCTGGGATTAAAGGCATGCACCACTACTGTCCGGCCAAGAATACATCTTTTTTTTTTTTTTTTTTTTTTTTTTTTGGTTTTTCAAGACAGGGTTTCTCTGTGTAGCTTTGGAGCCTGTCCTGGAACTCATTCTGTAGCCCAGGCTGGCCTCGAACTCACAGAGATCCGCTTGCCTCTGCCTCCTGAGTGCTGGGACTAAAGGCATGCACTACTACCGCCTGGCCCAAGAATACATCTTGATGGTGAAGAAAACTCTTGTAAAGTCCAAAAGACCAAAACAGAGTCCTGACTGCATCTGATGGCAGGTCTCTGACCTCAGCGTCCTTGTGAAATGTGGCAATGCATGTTAGTGAGAAAACACATACAATGTCTGGACTACAGTTGATGCCCAGTAAAGTTTAACTGTTTGTATTATTTATCAGCACAGTCCAGTGGGCAAACACCTGTGTACAAAAAAATACCACCCAGTGGGGGTGACTGCCCAAATGCAGCCTGTGGGGTTGACTCTCAGTCTCCTGCAGAAGGGAGAGGATCCTCAAGTATTTTTCTGTCATGTTACTCATCATCTTTGCATGATAGTTGTCTGGGACAGCTTACAGTTCTGTCTTCCACACCAGCGGTCAGTTCCTCCAGGGTAGGCATGTGGAAATTCCTGTCTGAACTCAGCATGAACACCCCTTCTGGGGCTCTTGTCATTTTGAGGGTGAGTCCTGCGAGAAGACCTGAAGGCCTGGCTCCAGTCTGTGCCTGTCAGAGACGGCTTCAAGGAGGAGTTGGCATCTGGGTCAGGTCTCAGAACCCAGATACAGTTGAGGAGAGCAGCAATAGGCATCTCACAACAGCCGAGAGCAGAGAGTCAGCCTGATAGCCTGAGACCTTAACAGTTCAGTACACAGGGGGACTCACTCAATTAGGGTGCTGGCCTGTGGGGTCTTTCAGTAGATTCTTTGACCAGGACAGTCCCAGATGACAGTCACCATGCACCCAGTGACAGGCAGCACAGAGTCCTCTCTTCCCTGCAGAGCTTAGCTCAGGGTAGCTCTATTTGTCCAGTCCCGGGAAGATATTCTAGAACGTAGCAGGTAAGGACAGGGTGGTCTGGAAGGCTTATCTGGGGTTCTAGGGCTCTGGCTTCCAGTGGGCAAGTGTCCTAGCAAGCAGCCCAGGAGGATGGGGAAGAGGGAGAAAGCTGCCATCTTGCCACTGAGCAGCATCCCACGTGCCCTCTGCTCGCCCCAGCCCTGCTCCTGGGACTCTACAAGGCTCTCATTGTTCACTCACTGCTTTGCCGGGCTGACCCCCAGGGAGCAGCTCTGAGCTGGGGGCCTGGGCCGCGCCTCATTCTCTGGGACAGCTTGGGTGGAAAAAGTTGCAAGTCACACCAGAAGCAGCGAAGGAACTTGGGGAATCCTAGGCTAAGAACCCTGGAATCTGAGGGTTGAGGCCCCTTTGCAAATGCAGTGCAGATTAGGCCGCAGGTGGTCTGACTCCAGTCTGTCCAGCCTAGAGGGATGGTTGTGTGCACACAGCCCACTCCTCCCCCCGCCCCTCTCTCTCTCTCTCTCTCTCTCTCTCTCTCTCTCTCTCACACACACACACACACACACACACACACACACACACATCTCTCTCTCTCTCTCTCTCTCTCCCTTTTCTTATAAAGCTGTACCTGCCCCTCTCTGAGTAACCCAGACTTCCCATCTTCCTACTAGTGATTTGCCTGAGGCCCTGGGTGGCTGAGTGGGCAAATTGTACTTCCTTGTTTGGGGGCTGGCTTTATTTTCAAATTAGAGCCTAGGCATTGGGAGTGTGCCTTAGTAGTATACTGCTTGGGTAGAGTAAGGTCCTGGGTTGAGTCGTCAGCCCTGCAATAATAATAACTATGTAAAAAACGTCTGATTGCCTTCCAATGACACTGAACTGAAAACAGTGTTATATTGACATGTAAAAGTTAAAATGACATTTTCCTGTGTATGTGTGTGTGGTGTATGTGTGTGTCATGTGGGTTTGTGCATGTGTATTGAAGGGTGCTTATTCACACGGGTGCAGGCAGAGGTCGAAAGTGAATGTCTTCCTGGACCACTCTCTGCCTTATTTTTTTTTAAAATTTCTCTTTGTTATATTTATTCATTTATTTGTGTTTGTGGAGAGGGGGTATACATGCTACAGCAGGTGTGGAAGTCAGGACGACTCAAGAGTCAGCTCTTTCTACCATGAGGGTCTCGGGGATTGAACTCATGTCACCAGGTTTGGTAGCAAGTGCCTGAGTCATCTCTGAAGGGACATGGCTCTGGCAGGCCTTGCCCTTCCCCCTCATTCCCTCAGCCTTGCTAAAGATTACATTCCTAAATGAGCCACTAAGGTCTATTCCCTTATTTTGAAGTCCAGCAATTAAAAGCCCCCTTTGGCTCACCTAATTAACACTCCCAGTTAAAATTAAATACCTCATCCTAACATGGAGTTTCCCCTTTTACCTTTATAAACCACTAGGCACTGCGGTCCTTTGTCCCTCTGGGACAAATAATCCCCTTCCCCTCCCCCCTTGTCCCTTCCCCTTCTCCCTCATCCTCTGTCTCCTGTCTTTGTCTCTTATTCCTTGTTCTTTGTCTCTCCAGGGCAAATACATCTCCTTTGTGCTGAAAGCTTGGTTTTGGGGTGTCCTGAGCCAATGCCAGGTCTTTCAATCTTACTGGCTTCACCTTATTTATTTATTTGTTTGTTTGTTTATTTTTTGGTTTTTCTGTGTAGCTTTGGAGCCTGTCCTGGAACTCACTCTGTAGCCTAGGCTGGCCTCAAACTCACAGAGATCCGCCTGCCTCTGCCTCCCAAGTGCTGGGATCAAATGCGTGCACCACCACCGCCCAGCTCACCTTATTTATTTGAAATGGGGTCTCTACATAGCTCTGGTTGTCCTGGAACTCACAGAGATCTTCCTGCCTCTGCCTCAGGGGTGTTGGGATTAAAAGTATAGGCCACTACACCCAGTTTCCACATTGATTGATTGATTGATGATTGATGGTATTTCAAGACAGGGTTTCTCTGTGTAGCCCTGACTGTCCTAGAACTAGCTTTGTAGACCAGGCTGGCCTTTAGTGCTGTGATTAAAGGCGTGAGCACCACTGCCCAGTTACTTCCACCAAAGAGGGCATGTTGCATCCCCTGGAACTGTAGTTATAGGTAGTTGTGAGCTACTGAATGTGGACCCTAGGCTGGACCTCTGAAAGAGCAGCAAATACCCTAACCTCTGGGGCATCTTTCTGAGCCCCACATCTTGTTTTAGACAGGGTCTCTCCCTGACTTTGGAGCTCCCCAGTTGGATAAACAGGCTGACCTATGAGCTCCAGGGATCTTCCTGTCTCAGCCCGCCTCAGCTTTGGGGTTATAGGCATCTGGCTCTTTTGTTAACTGGGGTTCTGGAGATCTGGACACGGGTTTCATGCTTCAGTATTGGTCACTTAACTGACCGAGCTGTCTCCTTAGCCTCCTGATTTTTATTTATTTACTTGTTTGTTTTGAGATAGGGTTTTTCTGTGTAACAGCCCTGGTTGTCCTGGAACTCGATTTGTAGACGAGGCTGGCCTCGAACTCACAGAGATGCACCTGTCTCTGCCTCCCAAGTGCTGGGATCAAAGGTGTGCCCCAGACTACTGGCTTTAATTTTTTTTAAATACAGTCTCACTACGTAGCTCAGTCTGGCTGTGAATTTGCAGTCCTCCAACCTTAGCCTCCCAAATAGCTGGAAGTGTGCCTGGCTTCCCATGGCATCTTTTAAAAACCACTGTGTGGCCAGGTGGTGGTGGCGCACGCCTTTAGTCTCAGCACTCAGGAGGCAGAGGCAGGTGGATCTCTGAGTTCAAGGCTAGCCTGGGCTACAGAGCTAGTCCAGGACAGGCTCCAAAGCTACACAGAGAAACCCTGTCTCAAAAAACCAAAAATAAATAAATAATAAAAATAAAATAAAAACCACTGTGTGTTTTTGTATCATCCAGCTGAAACTTAATCTCCCAGTTCCCTACTGAACAACACTCAGGTTGTTTCCAGAGCTTTGCTTTTGTGAGCAACGAACATCACTGTGTGGTCATCCTGGTGAGCTGCTCGGGCGTCACTTCTGGAAGTCAGTCCTAGAAATAAGCCTGCTGTGTCACAGGTGGAGAGCCCTTCCTTCCCTCTGCACATGCTGCTGTTGAGCCTTAGGCAGGTGACATTTTACTCAGGGTCTTCCAGGAAGTCACAGACAAGAGAGCAGTTGGTGTGTGACTGTGCCCACACCCACGAACACACAAATCCACCCTTGGCTCTATGGAAGGAACCATGGGCCTCTGAGTAGCTACATTATCAGGTGGCCAGGATCAGAGAACAGAGGTTCCTGGTGGCAATAATGTCCGTCTTTCCTTCCTTCCTTTCTTTCTCTTTCTCTTTCTTTTCTTTCTTTTTTTTTTTTTTTTTAAAGAATTATTTATTGTGTATACAGTGTTCTGTCTGCAGGCCAGAAGAGGGCACCAGATCTCATTACAGATGGTTGTGAGCCACCATGTGGGTGCTGGGAATTGAACTCAGGACCTCTGGAAGAACAGCCAGTGCTGTTAACTGCTGAGCCATCTCTCCAGCCCCCTTCCTTTCTTTCTTTCTTCTTTTCTTCTTTTTTTTCCAGACAAGGTCTCACTATGTAGCGCAGGCTGGCCTGGAACTCACAGAATTCTGCCTGCCTCTCCTCCCAAATGCTGGGATTAAAGGCCACAAGACTATTCTTTGCCTCTAGGCCCTCTCTAGGATTTTCCATGAGGTTTCTTTTTTACAGGGAGGGATGAGGGTCTGGGATTGGGCCTAAGGCCTCACAGTTGCTAGGTAGTCATTCTCCCCTTGACTTAGTATCTGTAGTCCACTCCTCTCCTTTTTGTCTCTCTGAAACTTACCTTGAGACCTGCTTGTGAAAATGAATGTGAGCCCTGGGTCCTAGATTATTCGTCCCTTCTTACCAGCATTCACTACATGCCCCCTCTCCCATCTGCCATGGGTTTTGGCTGCTGTTTGTGACGGATAATTTTCATCGTCCACTTAGAATCTCCCAGGACACATACATCTTGAGCCCATGTGAGTGGTCAGGGAGGAAGATATTCCTTGAATGCCGGTGATACCATCTGTCTTAGTCACCGTTCTAAAACTGAGGAGACACCATGATAAGGCAACTTATAGAAGAGAGCATTTAATTGGCGGCTTGCAATTTCAGAGGGTTAGTCCATGATTATCATGGCACTGGAACAGTAGCTAAGAGCTTGTATCTGAACCACAAGCAGAAGACCGAAAGAGAAAAACAAGAGATTGAGGCTGACACAGGCTTTTGAAACCTCAAAACCTACCCCCAGTGACATACTTCTTCCAACCAGGCCACACCCTGGATCCTTCCTAAACAGTTCCACTAACTGGGAACCAAACATTCAAATAGATGAGCCTATGGGGATCATTCTCATTAAAATTACCATGCCATCCCATGGCTGGGGTCCTGGACTATAGGAAAAAGAAAAAAAAGGGGGGGCTGTGGGAATGGCTCAGTGGGTCAGATATTTACTACACAAGTATGAGAACTGGAGTTTGAAAACACCAAATGTTGCCACAGGTCCCTGTAACTGTAATGCTGTGGCGGTGAGGGTGGGCAGGAAGATGACTGGTTTGCTGGCTGCCAGCTTAGCTCCAGGATTAGTAAAAGACCCCGTCTCCAAAGAATGTGGAAGATGATAGAGTAGGGTACCTGACAACCTCCTCTGGTCTCTGTGCACATGTGCATGGGTACACACACTTGTGCATTACACCACACACACATACACACACATACACACACACACACACACACACACACACACACACACACACACACACACACGAAAAAGGAGAAAGCCAGCAGCAGCAGCATCACTGTCAGCCCCGGACCCAGGACACAATGTTAGCAGCCTCCTCATGCAGCCACGCCTTCCCTTCCATGCCATGTTCGACCATCACACTGTGAGCCAACATAAGCCCTTCCCTCCTTAGGTTACTTAAAGGAGAAAGTAATCCATTGTTGTCAGTTTTTAAAACCTTCTTATCTCTTTCCCAGCCTTTCTGCCAAGCAAGTTGGCTGGCAGACTGGCAAGCAGAAGGCACAGCCCCTGGTTCTTGCCCAGGTCAGCCAGGAACCAGGAACCTTCTCTGGCTCTGGCCACTCTGTCCACATTGCTCACTCGTTCTCTCTCTCTCTCTCTCTCTCTCTCTGTCTCTCTCTCTGGTTTTTCGAGACATGGTTTCTCTGTGTAGTTTTGCACCTTTCCTGGAATTCGCTTTGTAGACCAGGCTGGCCTCGAACTCACAGAGATCTGCCTGCCTCTGCCTCCCGAGTGCTGGGATTAAAGGCGTGCACCACCACCGCCCGGCCCTTACTCATTCTCTTAAAGAACATTTTTTTTTTTTTCTGAGTCTGGGCATGTGACTCAACGTCTTGCACATGTTGGGCAAACATCATACCACTGAGCCACATTCCCAGGCTCAGTAACTGTCATAAAAAATAAGGTAGGACTGTTGCCAAAGCCTGTCTGGTAGAGTGCTTGCATAACAAACACATAGGGCCCTCGGTTCAATCTCCAATACTGCAGAAACAGAATCAAACACATGCTTACATAATTACCAAAAATGCTAGCTGGGCACAGTGGACACACCTTGAATCCCAGTGCTCACGATGCAGAGGCAGGCAGATCTCTGAGTCTGAAGCCATTTGATCTACAGAGAGAGTTCTAGGACAGCCAGGACTATACAGAGAAACCCTGTCTTAAAAAAAAAAAAAAAAAAAAAAAATTAAAAAATTCGCTAAAGACCCTGAGTCCTAATCTTAAAACCATGGCTTGACTTTGACCTTCCCCTCAGTCTGTGGCCCCTGAACCTCACCTGTAAACAGGAACTCATCCTTTACCCACACCTTGGTTGACTGTCTACACAGCATTTTTACCACCATTATCTCACCTGGTTACCCACAAACCTGGGATGCAGGTAGAGCAAAGATTATTATCCTCACCTTACAGGGAGGGAAATTGGGGCTCACTGGGATGAGGTGGCTGGCCTGCAGTCACACAGCTCTGGTCGCCATGCCGGTCCTCCATGAGGCGGCAAGCTGACTCAGGCGATGGATTTAT
Organism: Onychomys torridus; assembly: GCF_903995425.1. Taxonomy (NCBI): domain Eukaryota; kingdom Metazoa; phylum Chordata; class Mammalia; order Rodentia; family Cricetidae; genus Onychomys; species Onychomys torridus. The sequence continues at coordinate 44,350,284 of NC_050458.1, forward strand.
GAAGCCCACAGATGGCTGTTGGGGGCCAAGGGCTGAGCTGTGTAAGCTATTATTAAGGCAACGGGAGAGATCACGGTCAGATCAACAACAGTGAGTCACCTCAGGCTCTCCACAATCATTTCTGGGATTTTCAATATTTTTGGATGGGTTTTGCTCCATAGCTCAGGCTGGCCCCTAAATCAAGCTCCTTCTCCTCGTCTTCTTTACCTCCCTCCAACTTCCTCTCAGTAATGTTTGAAAACTGAAGAAGCTAGTTTCAAGATCCCAAACCTAAGTCCTTCATTTAATGGAAATGCCTCCATCCTGACTCCACAGTCAGGGCAGGCGGTCAAAGCGCAAGGTGGAAATGTTGACCTTCTCACTGCAGAGGTGTGCAGCTGGCAGGATGTGTCCCAGTTCCTGGATCACAACTGTATTCTGAAGTGTGATTCTGTGGGCTTTGAGGAAGCAGAATTCAAGTTAATCTCTTTCCTTGATAATTGATCCAGGTGACAAGTTAGGTACAAAGGTTTCAGTCTATTTCATGTTATAAAGTACCAATATCAATTGTTTAACCTATGAGGGTCAGGCATAGATTTATTATATTATTATTATTATTATTATTATTATTATTATTATTATTTTGGTTTTTTTGAGACAGGGTTTCTCTGTGTAATAGCCTTGGCTGTCTTGGAACTCACTCTGTAGAACTGGGCTGACTTCTAAGTCATGGAGATCTGCCTGACTTTGCCTCCCCAGTGTTGGGAATAAAGGCATGTGCCATCACTACCCGGCTCATTATTTTTTAAAGATTTATTAATTTTACATTGTGTTTTGTCTGCATATGTCTGTGTACAACATGAAGGCAGTGCCCCTACAGTCAAGAGGGTGTCAGATCCCCAAAATTGGAGTTACAAGTGGAGGCTAGTTACAGATTGGATGCTGGAAATCCAACCCAGGTTGTCTACAAGTGCAGCAGATGTTCTTTCCTGCTTTACACATTTATTTTTTTAATATATTTGTTTTGTGTGTGTGTGTGCATATGTGTGCTTATGATTGTGGAGACCTGTGTGGAGGTCAGAGGACAGCTTGTGGGAGTTGGTTCTCTCCTTCCATCACGTGGGTCTAGACAATTAAATTCAGGTCAACAGCCTTGGCAGCAAGTACCTTTACCTGATGTTACTGACCCTATGTATTCGGAGACAGGGTTTCTCTGTGTGACTTTGGTTGTCCTGGAACTCACTATGCTGGCCTCCAACTCCCAGAGATCTACTTCTCTCTGCCTCCTGAGTGCTGAGATTAAAGGTATGCCATCATGCTGGGCTCCTATTTATTTTTGAGACAGTTTTACATTGTAGCTCAGGCTGGCCTGGTACTATGCAATCAAGGTTATCCTCAAACTTGGGCGGTTTTTCCTGCCTCAGCATTCCCCATTCCTTGTATAAATGTGTGAGCCATTCTGTCCAGCTTTATTTTTATTTTTGGAACAGGTCTCTTGTAGCCTAGGTTGGCATCTAACTCCTGCTTCCACCTCTCAGGTGCTGGGATTGTAGCCATAAACCAGAAGGCTCTATCTCCATTTTTAAGATACTTGAAAACAGTTCAAGGTGATACAAGATCACAGGGCTGGGAAGGGAGGGAGGGAGGGTGGGAGGGAGGGAGGCAGGATTTGAGCCTGGGTTGATAGAACTCCAAAACACTGTTCCAGATGACTAAGACCCTGTTCATTCCCTCAGGGGGAGCAGCAGACCCATTCCTACTAGCTAAGCACAGGTCAGAGTGATGTCACCATGTCTGCAGCTGACTCATCAGCCTGTCGTTAGGAGAGACCTTTGGGGGAGGGGTCTATTGGCGGGGTCTTCAGAAACCAGCAGACCAGGCGACCAGGCAGGGGAGGTTCCGAAGCCAGGTGTGGTCAGAACACACCATTAGACAGTGGTCCGTTTCTAGGTCCTTCCAGCAAGAGCTCAACCCACTGCCATTCCTAAAGTTGAAGGGACGCGGGCCCAGAAGGGTGTGTGCGCGTGAGATCGCCTAGTTTACACAGCTAGAGAGGGACTGACTACCAAGAAGGACCCGCTTGGTTGTGGGGTCTCCAGCCTGTCACTACATAGCTCTCTGGACTGGTGGCGGTAGCAGGGGTGTTTGGGTTCCCTAGGCAGGCCACGGGGCGTGGAGGGACGAGCGATCGGGGTGTTGTAGAGGGGTGAGGCGTGGAAGGAATCTGGTGACCATATGGAGGTTTGGGATCTGCTGGGAAAGCGGCTCGATTCTTTCCGACTGGGGGTGGGTGTGGTTCAGAGAAGGCAGTGAGGAGGATCTGCAGGTTCGGGGGGTGAGCTCGAGTCAGGCTTGGCGGCGAGTGAGAGTGTCCCGCCTCTGGGGTAGGAGGGCCTGGGGTGTCTGCGGGTGGCGATGGGGAGGGGCTAGTCAGCGATGGGTCGTCCCGGCTGCCAGGAGGGGCTCCCCTTGGGAAGGGGTGCCTCGGTCTGGAGAAGAGGGGGTGATGGGGCGTCCGCCCTTCCGGGGAAGGGGCTCGACGGCGTGGGCGGGGCCGCAGGGTGGGGCCCCCTCCTCCTCGCGCTCCCCCGCGGCGCGGGCGGGCGGGCGGCGCGGGCGGGCGGGCGAGGGCGGGGACGGAGGCGGTGGGCGCCGGCGGCCGGCCCACAATGAGAAGAACCGGCCGTGGTGAGTAAGCGGCGGCCGGCCAAGCCGGGCCACGCGGGGCGGAGGCTGCGCGGGCAGGTCGGGGCAGGCTGGCCGGCCGGGCGGGGTCGGGAGCCGAGTCCGCAGCCCTTAGCCCCGCCAGAGCCGAGCGAGGACACCGAGGCCCCGCCCCGGCCGCCGGTGGCGCCCGGACCTCCGAGCCGCGCCGCAGACTCAGCCGGAAACCGGCCCCTGCCGGAGCCCGAGCGCCAGCCGAGGGCCACCTGACCCCGAGCCGGAGCCGCGCGCGCCGCAGCCGGAGTCCCAGCCCCGAGTCCGGGCTGTCCCGAGCCCGGCCCACCATGGCGGGGCCGCGGGGCGCTCTCCTGGCCTGGTGCCGCCGCCAGTGCGAGGGTTACCGCGGCGTGGACATCCGCGACCTGAGCAGCTCCTTCCGGGACGGCCTGGCTTTCTGCGCCATCCTGCACCGGCACCGGCCCGACCTGATGTGAGTGGCCGGGGTGCGCGCGCGCCGGCGAGCGCGCGGGGCTGGGGACCGCCGCCCCTCTCAGTGACGCGGTGGCACACGCCGCCCCGAGAGGTCCAGGAGCCCACCACACCCGGGGGGCCCCCCGAATGCGGAGCAGGGCCGCCCAGACCCCAGACTCCAGACCCGTGCACCCTTCCTCCACCCCGGACCACTGGTGTCAGGCTCTGACCTCGAGAGTACTCTGTTGGGAGGGGACGGAGGGAGGGGGGAAAGTGGGAGCTGGTCTCCCACACTCTAGGAGGGAACTCTAACCCTTTCTTAGGGACGCTCCTTACACTAGGCTCCAGCAAACATACCCGAGCCTCCCTCCCTCCCTCCCTCCGTTGGCGCCAGAGCATAGTACCCCCCAAACTTGACTGTCGGGGATCAGAATATGCCACTCCCCCCCCCATAGGCTGCGTCCAAGTTGGAGCTAGTGTGAGCAGACCCCCAGGTGCTCCGGAAGGCTGTCTTTTCCCAGTAGGAATTTACATCTGTAAGGGCAACCCCCGGAAAGGGTCTCAGAAAGAATGCTGCCCCTACCTGGTCACTTCCTACCTAAGAGATCGCTGCCCGGCGCCAGCTTTATTCACTTCCCCGGTCGTCGTCGTCCCCACCGTCCCGTCCCCTCCCCCCCAAGCCTAAGCCGGGTTCCCTTCTATATATAAGCTGTCATCCGACTCGCCAAGTCCCATATTTTGTCGGACTCCCATGGGATTATAGGGCATTAGTTTCAATTCTGTCTTCAGCGGTTTTTGTCATTTACATTTAAAGTGCAAAGAACCCAGAGGGGCGGAGGGAAGCCACCTCTCCGTAAGGCATTTGAGGCTGATACGCTGTAGAGCATTTACCCTCTTTCTGGCGCACAGCTCCTAGATTAATGACTGTCAGGCGACTTGGGATACACTGCTTCCCAACACCACCTCAGCTAGGAGTCTGACTAGGTGTATGCCCGTGGCCCTGCTGTTCCCAGTGTGGCACAGCAATGGGGCAGAGAAGGGGAGCCAGGCGTGGAGGGGAGACTCCAGGACAGTTGACAGCCACCAATCTGTGGCTTCCAACTGGAAAGTGGGGTCCTCCTGTCCGAGCTACTTTGCAGGGTCTCCTGGGAAAATGTATGGGCTTCTACCGCGGCTTTCTTCCCTGAGCCCTGGAACCTCTTATCCGTCGTGATTTGTTTATTCTAAAACTGAAAGTTCATCTGGTGTCTGCCTTCCTTTCGCTTCACGTTTCATTAGCAATTCTAGAAGAGTCCTGAGTGGGTCTTGTTTACAGCACCCCAGGGAGGGCTCCCCCAGCTCTCAGAACCTGCAGTGTCTCTTCTGATCTCTCCCAGACCTGTTTCCATTGGACAGGATATGGGAGGGCCCCAGAGGGATTGCCCAACCCTAACTTGATTTGCTGTGTATCCGAGGGGCTCTGGAAGATAGGGTTTGGGGGGTGTGGATGCAGAAGGGAGCCAGGTTGTAGAGTGTGGGACTCAGTGCTAACTGAAGCAGGGGAGTGGAGCTTGGGCTTGCAGTGGTGAAGATGGGGGGCTTGGCCCCTGCATTGGAGCTGCCTCTCTGGGGTCTTCTGTTTTTTTGCTGGAGACTAGTCCTGAGGCAGGAGGCAGGGGATGAGTCCGGTGTCGAGATGCAAGGTGCAGAACCACCCCCTCCTCCCAAAAGTAGGCTGCCTGGTGCTAATGTTTAAGCCCTGGGGAAAATCACTGGTTCTCTGGGCATCTGGAAGGTGGGGTTGATAACAAGACCTACCTCAGAGCCCTGTGGGGAGGATTTTAAATGAGTTAATAAACATGTAGTTAACACTGAGCACTAGAAGAGGTGCTATTAGGCAGTGGGGGTGGGGATGGCTGCTTCACCCCCTCATCCAATCAACAAGTATGTATAGTCACTGACTGCTCCCACACACTGGAGTTGGCAGAGACCACAGCCAGTGAGGCAAAAGCCTACATACTAGCTGGGCGTGGTAACCCATGCTTTTAATCCCAGCACTTGGGAGGCAGAGGTGGATCTGAGTTCCAGACCAGCCTGGTTTACAGAGTGAGTTCCAGGACAGCCAAAGCTACACAGAGAAACCCCTTCTTGAAAATCAAAAACAAAATCAATTAAAAAACAAAACAAAACACCAAAAAACCCTACATACTGGTGCGCATGTGGAGCTTGAGGTGTTTTAACAGTGGTTCCTCCAGGGAAAGCCTCCAGGAGAGACATCCTGGGGAAAAGGCAAAGGTCAAGAGAAGGCCCCAAGGCCCCACCTGAGGACTTTCAAGGTCTCAGGGGGTCACTCAGATGTCCAGGAAGCAGATGTGAAGGGTGTTCCCTCCTAAGCAGAAGTCTAGACTCAATCCAGTGCATTTGCTAGGAAGGTTGGGCCTGGACCACGCTAATTGCTTGGGAGAGACTGAGGCCAAGTTCTTCAGAAAGCCCAGAGAAGAGTGGAGGTTTATCTGTCCTCCATTTATTTATTTGCTAGGGATTGAATCCTAGTCCATATGCATGCTAGATAAGCATTCAACCACTGAGCTGCGCCCTCAGCATTTAGGGGCAGATCTGTACAAGAGGAGAGGTAGGGTGAGGATTCCAGCCTCTGACGGTGCAGGCCCTGCCTGCCCAGTGCTGGCCCCAGGCCTGTGTGTGTGTGTGTGTGTGTGTGTGTGTGTGTGTGTGTGTGTGTGTGGTGTTCCTGCTGTGTTGGTGAGGAACTGGACCATGCCCTTCTCCCTCTTCCAGCTTTTTCTGGATTCCCTTGAGACCAGGACCCATGTGGCATCGTTTCTATGCTTTCATTTCCTCTGGAGGCAAGTGGAACTTTCTCGGCCTTTGAAAATTCTCAGAAAAGAAAGATCTGTGTGACCCAAACCCAGATGGTATTTAGGCTCAGAGATGGCGTGGAAGAAGTTTAGAAAAGAATAGTATGGTGTGTGTTTATGTATGCATGCATATTTATTTGCTATGTGCATATGTAGGTTAGAGGTCAACCTCCGATGATATTCCACTTTTTTTTTCTCTGAGACTGGATCTCATTGAGCTCAGGGGCTGGCTAATTAGGCTAGGCTCTGACTGGCCATCAAGCCTCAGGGATGCATACCTGCCTCTTCTTCACCAGTGCCGGGCTCCCAAGCATGCACCACCACATCCACTTTTTACATGGGTGCTGGGGATTGAACTCAGGGCCTCATGCTTGTGTGGCAAGCGTTTCCCAAGTGAGCCACCTCCCAGTCCCAGTCACCACAGTTTTACAGTTTTCGTTGCGGACAAGAACACTTCCTAAACACCAGAGACCGCGTAGGGTCCTAGGGAAGCAATGGGGAGAAACTATGGCCCCACCTTCTGGGAACACTGCTGAGGAAGCCAGACTGTCCAGACAGGTTGCCCTTATGTCGTTGGTTTTGGAATCCCCTGTGTTGGGCATTAGTTGTGTTTTGTGTCACCAGGAAACTGAGGCACAGGGTGACTAAGAAGCTGGCAGATGACAAAGCTCGTGTACTTTGAGGTATCTAGGAGGTTCCTATCACTCTCAGATCCTGCTGGCCCTCACTCCAGCCTGGGAGCAAGGGCCGAGGCTCTTCTGAGTCTTCAGGGCCGTGGAGGCAGATGGGGTTCCTGACCTGCCCACAGTCACACAGCTGACCCAAAAGAGCAGGCCCACAGGTGCCCCACCTGCTCACGCTCCTGCCCACTAGTCCACAGATGGATGAAGCCAACAAGCACCCTTGTTTCCCACACCAGCGCCCTGTGGAGAGGGCCTGCCATCAGTCACCTGCCCCATTTCAGAAGCTGAGAAGCCCTTCACTAGGGAAGTAACAAGGCTCCTCTAAGGAAGCTGTCCCCGGAAGTGCCTGATGGGACAGACCAACTGTTGAGTATTAGCAGCTCTGGGTTATCTTCGTTTCTACCCTGGGTTTAACTTGTTCTAGTTTGGGCCCCATTAAGAAACACATGTAGGGGGGAGCCGGAGAGGTGGCAAGAGCCACTGACTGACTGCTCTTCCAGAGGTCCTGAGTTCGATTCCCAGCAACCACCTGGTGGCTCACAACCATCTGTAATGAGATCTGGTGCCCTCTTCTGGCCTGCAGTCATACACATGCTGTATACATAATAATAAGTAAATCCTTAAAAAAAGGAAGAAACGCATGTAGGGACTAAAGAGTTTGCTCAGTGGTTAAAAGCACTGGCTGCTCTTCCTGGGTTCAATTCCCAGCACCCATGTGGTGGCCTACAACTCTAACTTCTAGTCTTCTAGTCCTGGGAATCCGACGCTCTTCTGGCCTCCTCGGGCATCAGGCAGGCACATGGGATACAGACAGACATGCTGGAAAACAGATATATATTCAGTAAACAAGAAAATACTTATGCACACACTCACACACAAAATAAGACATAACAAAACAGACATAAACAAACAAGGGACCATTCCTCCTGGAGTTGGATGGCGTTTTCGGTCCTGTTCTTGGTGTGGCTTGTGTTTGTGGCATTCAGTGGAAGTTCCAGAACCATAGCTTCCCGGGGCTGGCTAGCTTCCCTGATTGAGTCTCAGCATCCTCTTCTGTAAAATGGGGTAAGCAGCTGTCAGATGAGCTGCTGGCAAGTTGGGGCTCCCCTGCGTGGGAATGCCCACGTTGCAAGTCCTCATGGTTGCAAGTCCGCATGCATAGCTGGCCCTTCTTACCACTGACTGAGGAGAAGGTCTCCTGGGGAGGATTTGGAAATCCTTCCAGGACTTGGAGCTAGGCTTGAGCCCACCCACCCCTTCTCAGTGATTACTCAGGCCTGCCTTGCTTAAGTGCCTTTAGGGGCCATAGGCTCACTCTGCTTCCAGAGGACAGTGACCGCTCGGTCAGGGCTTGCAGCCTCAGTTTCCTCTTCAGGAACCTGTAGGCACCCTCTCAAATCTTACAGAGCCGAGGAGGCTGGTCCTGCCAGGATAAGATCACCTCCTCCCCCTCCTTCCTGACCCTGCCCATCGCCTCTCTTGACTGGTCCCCCTGTCTCTTACAGCGACTTCCAGTCTCTCTCCAAGGAAAACGTCTTCGAGAATAACCGTTTGGTGAGTCCTCAGACAGATGGGAGCAGGAAGGGCTGGCTGCAGTGGGGGAGGGCGGGGGTCAGAGGGCCACTGCATTTGGAAAGGGGGCTGCTGCAGGTCCTAGAGGAGGCCCTGGCTCTCCTCCCTTCTCACCTCTTCCCATGGGTGCCCTTCAGGCCACCATGTGGGGATGGTACTGTAGTAACCTCATCATCCCCTTACAATGAGCTGGTCCCAGTCTGGGAAGTAGCCGCTAACTCTGCCATCTCTCTGTCCTCTCCTCACTGTGGCTGCTGCTGGCTCCACCTTTGTACCTGCCTCCACCCTAGGCCTTTGAAGTGGCTGAAAAAGAGCTGGGGATCCCTGCTCTCCTGGACCCCAATGACATGGTCTCCATGAGTGTCCCTGACTGTCTCAGCATCATGACCTATGTGTCCCAGTACTATAACCACTTCAGTTCTGGCCAAGGTAAGAGAGGATCCAGCCCTTCAAGGAGGCTGCTCTGGGCTTGACTTCTTTTCTGAGCTGTGAAGAAATAGGATGGCTAGGCGGCAGTGTCACATGTCTCTCTCTACTGGGAGGCAGAGGCAGATGGATCTCTGAGTTGGAGGACAGCCAGGGCTACACAGAGAAACCCTGTCTCAAAAAACAAAACAAGCTGGGCGGTGGTGACGCACACCTTTAATCCCAGCACTCGGGAGGCAGAGCCAGGCGGATCTCTGTGAGTTCCAGGCCAGCCTGGTCTACCAAGTGAGTTCCAGGAAAGGCGCAAAGCTACACAGGGAAACCCTGTCTCGAAAAACAAAAAAAGAAAAGAAAAGAAAACAAAACAAAACAAAAAAGTAGTCAGGAAACAAACAGCCTGTCATTTATTCACTGACTGTAGATTTGCTAGTTCATATATTGCATTAAAACTGCATTGGCGGGCTGGAGAGATGGCTCTTCCAGAGGTCCTGAGTTCAATTCCCAGCACCCACATGGTGGCTCACAACCATCTATAATGAGATCTGGCGCCCTCTTCTGAATACTTAATAAATAAATAAATCTTAAAAAACAAAACAAACAAACAAAAAAAAAACCAGCATTGGCTTGGGTGAGGTGCTCCACACTTGTAATCTCCATACTTGGGAGGCTGAGGCAGAAGGATTACTTCCAAGTTTGAGACCAACCAAGGCCACAGAATCAGAACCTGTCTGCTTTGCCTTGTGTGTGTGTGTGTGTGTGTGTGTGTGTGTGTGTGTGTGTGTGTGTGTGTTTGGGGGTGCGTGGTGGGCAGGCAATAATAAGCCCAGGTGAGCTCTTCTGTGAGTTCACCTCCCCTCACCCACTGAACTTCCTGTCTGACACTTCCTGTCTGACACTTCCCAGGGCTTTTTCTTCCTGCCATGCCGCTCTCCTCTCTGGGCTGTTGCAGCCCAGCATTTTTGCAGAGCCTGCCTCCTCGGCTTGAGAATAGAGACGCTGTGAAAGAGTGTATGCTGGAGGGACGGGCTTCCTCTCCGTTCCTGTCAGGTTGCTGAGTGTCCCAGGACAGCTTGGGGACAGACAGCTCCTCTCTGCATAGGGGAAGTGAGTCCAAAGAGGGGAAGCAAGGGGCTCGAGAAGACAGTACAAAAGCTAAACAATCCCGAGGCCTACACGGGGCAGTGGCTGCCACTAGGCCCTGAATAGCCCACGTGGGTTGTGTTTACTGCATCTGCTGTGTGTGGGGAGAATCCAGTCTGTCTCTTTAAATTGGGTGGGGTGGGGCTGGAGAGATAGCTCAGTGGTTAAGAGCACTGTCTGCTCTTTCAGAGGACCCAGCTCCTTACATGTACATAGAGGCTCACAATGGTCTATAATTCTAGTTCCAGGAGAGTGGATGCTCTCCTGATCTCTGCAAGCATCAGGCATGAACAGACATACATGCATACATAATTAAATAACAATAAAAAAAATGCTTTTAAAAAAGGCTGGGTGTGGCTGTGCATGCCTTGCATACCAGCTCTTAGAGGCAGAGGCAGGCTGATTTCTGTGAGTTTAAGGCCAGCCGGGTCTGCAAAGGGAGTTCTAGGTCAGCCAGGGCTACAATGTTAGACTTTGTCTCAAAAATATGAAAGAGAAAAAACAACAACAAATACTGTCCTAGAGAATACTGTGCCAGGTCATGGTGGCCCACGCCTTTAATCCCAGCCTTTAATCCCAGCACTCGGGAGGCAGAGCCAGGCAGATCGCTGTGAGTTTGAGGCCAGCCTGGTCTACAGAGTGAGTTCCAGAACAGGCACCAAAACAGAGAGACCCTGTCTCGAAAAACAAAAACAAAAAAGAAAACAAAGAATACTGTTCTAGAGCTGGGAATGAAGCTTAGCTGGCAGTGTGCTTGCACACCATGCATAAAGCCCTGGCTGGGTTCAGTTCCCAGCACCATGTAAACTGGTGGTGATGACACACACCTGTAATCCCAGCATTTGGGAGATGGAGGCAGGAAGACCAGAAGGTCAAAGACCTTGTCAGCTACACAGTCTGGGAGACGTAAGATCTTGTCTTAAGAAAAAATAGTCAGTTTTTGAGCTGGCGCTTGCTGCCAAGGCTGATGACTGGGTTGAGTTCCTAGAGTCTACACGGTTGAGGGAAAGAACTGACTCCTGAAATTACCTCCTGACCATGGCACTTTCAAGCTCCCTACCCCCAAAGTAAATAAACATTAAAATCTTAGGGACTGAAGAGATGGTTCGGTTGTTAATAAAGACTAAACTAAGTTCAGAGCTGGGTGGTGGTGGTGCACACCTTTAATCCCAGCACTTGGGAGACAGAAGCAGGCGGATCAGCCTGGTCTACAAAGTGAGTTCCAGGACAGCCAGGGCTACACAGAGAAACCCTGTTTTGGAAAAAAAAGACTGAGTTCTGTTCCCAGCACTTACGCCTGGCAGCTCATAACTGCCTGTAACTAGCTCCAGAGGATCTAGCTTTCGTGGGCATTGCACTCATGTGGACAGAGCAACACTTAGATGCACACATACACACGTAATCAAATGCAAAAGAAAACCTTACAATTTTAAACTAGGTTTAAAAAAAAAAAAGTGTATGGAGGATGCATGTAGCTGGCTGGAGCATGCTGGAACTTTGGTATCTGCACATGCCAAGGTCAGCTGCATTGGAAGACCCCAGAGCCACTGGTGGGAAGCAGTCTAGCTTCAGTAGAGATAAGACCATGGCCTCAGACTTTTCCCTTTGGTTTTTCAGTCTGTGAGTAACGTGGGCCTAATTGTTAACCTCCCACCTTGGTCTCCTCTTTGCAATAGGGTTATTTATGCATAGAGCCCACCTCACAGGGTTGCTCTGAGGAGTGAAAGGGGGATGTGCAGAGCACATTTGCCCTCTCTGGTTTAGGACTCAGGATGCTTGTTGTTACTCACGGGTCCCCAGCTTGGGTGGTTTGGTTTCCTGACTGTGACTTTCGCAGTCTGGGAAATGACTAGCATCTACAGGGTACTGTGTGTTGATTCAGAAAAGACGAGCTTCAACCAGATGGTGTTTTCTAGTTCTGGTGGTGTTCCTGGGAGCGAGGCCGCTGTAACAGAAGGTCACGCGAGTCTGTACCGGCAATTGAGTGTCGCTTGCTTGCTAGTCCGGGGCCATGAGGGGATTGTGTGACCCTGGTCACAAGTCCTCCAGTTTCCCAGGCTGCACTGCTCTACTCTGTCCTCCTCCCTCCCCCCACCCCTTTCAGTCTCTTCATGTAGCCCAGGCTAGTCTGAAACTTCTTCCTCAACTAATCGAGGGTTACAGATGCGTATTGTCATGCTTACTTTATTTCCCAGTCTCTTTGTGACCAATCATGTATCACTGGAAGTCCTTCCCCAAAGTCACTTCCTAGGCTTACCTTCCAGGTGGGGTGTCCTGTGGGGTTGCATTGATAAAGTTTGTATCTTTTATATCAGTTGACTCCTAGATATAAACCATTTTTATCCCATCCGCCACCGCTGTGATGTGTTCCAATCCTGTGTTCCCTCCCCTAGATGGTCTTGTATTGTACTGTGTGTGTGTGTGTGTGTGTGTGTGTGTGTGTGTGTGTGTGTGTGTTTGTAGCCAGTTCTTTCCTGCTTGGCCTCTCATCTGGACAGTAACCACTGCCCCTTTCTCCTGGGGAACACACAGAATATACTTACATATGTACAACCCAGTGCTTCCCACATTCTAAACAGGCACCTAGCACTGAGCCCTGCCTAGCCCCGTATCTTCCTAGTCTCCTTCCCCTGCAGACCGTCACCCGTCTGCACAGCCTTGTTGCCCCAGTACCTGAAACTTCTCATGCCCTTAGCAATTACTTTCAGAGGCCCTGCTGTGTGCCAGGCACTAAGTTGGCTTCTGGGGGAAGAGTTTCGGGGAGCGTGTTGTGTGATGCTGGAGGAAGGGAAAGAAAGCGTGCGACCGTACATTTCTTAGGAGCTGAGCGAAGGGCAGAGCTCACTTTGATGCATGGTCTCAGAGGGCCTCAGAGGTGATATTTGAAGCTTGCAGGAGACAGCTGTGAAGGTGTGGGGAGGGGTGTGGCAGGCTAGAGCAGCATGGGGACCCGGGAGGAAGAGGAGAGGTGCCGTCCAAGGGAATCTCCCCAGGGACTTGCCTAGGCTGCTGAGTTTCCAAACCTCTTCACTGTGACTCACACTAAGACATGCATTCCAGTCAGGCATGGTGGCCCACACCTTTAGTCCCAGCGCTAGGGCTGCAGAGGCAGGTGGATCTCTGAGTTTGAGGCCAGCCTGGTCTGTATAGTTCCATGGCAACCAGGGGCACATAGTGAGACCCTGTCTCAATAAAAATACTACAAAACAGAAAAAGAGATGCATTTCCTGCCACACTCCCAGGTTCACACGTGTGTGTACATGACACAAGCGTTAGGAATCAGTCCTTTCCCATCTGACATAGTTGTTCCTCCCCTGTGCCATTGTTTAGATGGCTAACTGTCACCTGCTTCATCCCTGAAGGGTGTTTTTAAGGCCTGGGACTAGAGGCTTGCTGAACATTATTGTAGACCTCTGCAAGGAACTTTTATTTAATTAAATTGTATTATCATCATTAGAAATGCTTGTGTGTGTGTGTGTGTGTGTGTGTGTGTGTGTGTGTGTGTGTGTCTGAGCATATCTCTGTGCCTCATGTGTGTGCAGTATCCTGTAGGAGACCAGAAGGCATTGGATCCCCTGGAACTGGAGTTAAGGTGTTTGTGAGCTGCCATGTAGGTGCTGACAAAGGTCAAGCCAGGTCCTCTGTAAGAGACATTTTTTTTTAAGCTGGCAATGGTGGCACACGCCTTTAATCTCAACATGTGGAAGGCAGATGCAAATGGATATCTGTGAGTTTGAGGCCAGCCTGGTCTACAGAGCCAGGGCTACACAAAGAAACCCTGTCTTGGAATTTCTGCTCACCAAAATTAATAATAATAATAATAATAATAATAATAATAATAATAATTCACATTTATTTATTTAGTTTGTGTGCACAAATACTGTCCATCTACCATGTGGGTTCTGGAGATTGAGCTCAAATCATCAGCCTTGGCACCAAGAGCCTTCACCTGCTGCATCATCTTGCTGGCCCTTTAATTAATTAACTAATTAATTAATTAATTTTGAGACAGGGTCTTGCTTTGTAGCCCAGACTAGCTCAGAATTCACAATCCTCTGGTCTTATGATCCCAGGTACTGGGATTACAGGTGTGTACCACACATACACACATGTGCATACCTTGTTTATTTTCAGTATTGGGGATTGAACTCAGAGCCTTGATCATGCTAGTCAAGCGCTCTATGGATGAGCTGTCTGGATACTTGACTGGTTAAATCGCCACCTAGGGACTGCTTCGTGCTGCACAGTTCTAGAGGAGTTAGAGGTTGGGTTTTGTTTTGTTCCTTGGGTGCAGGCGAGGTTCTCAATTTGACACTAGGTGGTGGAGGAGGCAGGTGGTCTGAGGGAAGTCCTGGTTACGTGTGTGGAGTCTCCCCTGACTCCTGGCCACAACTGCCCACTTGGAGACAGGCAGGTGACCTCAGGGAGTAGGCCACCTCCCTGAGCCTTCAAGGAAGCTGGGACTCAGCCTGCTGCAGCCGTGCTTATGGCAGGCAGTCCTGTACAGTGTCAGTCACTGGCTCCCTGTGACGGAGGCTCTGCAAGGCTGAGTGAGTGGCTTGGCCCTGGCACATGGCTTCAAAGTGGAAGTGTTTCCTGGTCCGCGTTACATGGAGTATAGTTGCGCCCGGTGTCCTGCCCAGAGGTGGTGGCGGGAGAGCTCTGGGTGGGCTGGCCCCTCCCTGGGCTCCAGGTTCTGTGCCTGCCTCAGGGTCTCTCCTGTCTTGTAGCTGCTGTCCCAGCACGACCCACACCAGGAAAGGACCCTGCACCCCCCTCCCCCACACCTGCATCACCTGCTGTGCAACCGGGAGAGGAGGTTCAGGTAGGCAGACCCCTGGGCGGAAGAGTAGGCGAGGTGGAGGGCCGCAGCTGTCGTTGGTACAGTCACTGTTGCAGGAGGAAGTTGGCCCTGGCCGTGTTCAGAGGGCATTCTCTGCTCTTGTCCCGCTCGGTTCCCAGCCCACCAGCCCCATGTTGTAGCAGGGAGCCTGGATGTTTTCTCCAGAGCTTGAGCGAGTCACGTTACTGTGACTGAGTGGACAGACCACATGCTGTCCTTGCCATCATGGGACGGTCAGGAGCTCCATGCACAGTGATGCACAGTGATGCGAATATTCCCTTTGACTCTGTGGAGTCCCAGTTTGCAACCACTCAGGGTGATTTCACTGAGGCCCCTCCACAGCGGAATCTCTCAGGCCCTGTTGTCCAGACAGGAAACAATGACTCAGTGGAGGTTTAGTCCTTTGTCCAAGGTCACTCAGTAGAGAAGTGGGGGGCGGGGGCGCCTTGTTAGTCCCCTTTGCAAAGGGTATCAGCTTTTCATCGGCTTTAGAGAGCAGCAGGCCCAGAGTGGGTGCCCAGACAGCCTAAGTGGGCTGGCACCAGTGGGTTAGTTGCTGGAGAGCCAAGGCCACCTGGAGGAAAAGAAGGTTGGCTGGAGCAGCCACCAGGAAAGACTGTACAGCCAGGAGCCCTTCCTTGGAAGCTGGAAGTCTGGATCTGTTTCCGTACTGGCTTGGCAGAGAAAGCTGCCCTTCTCTGGGTGGCCTCTGGCTTCCTCGTGTGGGAGAAGGCGACACCTGTCCTCAGCCTCTGCTAGGACTCTGATCTTCATGTGTCAGCACCATGGAGCTTGGTGTACCCTTGAGGGACATAGCTGAGATGGGGACGGGAAGGGAACTACCCAGGAGCAGCATGGCTGGTAACTGTGCCCCATTTCCTGCAGGGTGATGACCTCTCCTCAGACAGCCTGTCTGAGCAGGGCAAACAGCAGCCCCCCAGCAGCACATGCGCAGCCTGTGGGCAGCGGGTGCACCTGGTGCAGCGGTACTTGGCCGAGGGCAGGCTCTACCACCGGCACTGCTTCCGGTGAGTGCTGCAGGGCAGGGCATGTCTCCCAGCACCTGGAGGGGGGGGAGCCCCCTTTGGGGTCAGCACCCACTGTACCGTTCACACCCATTGGGCTGTTCATGCCAAGCACCGAACTTACCCTCAATCTATAGAGGAACAGTCTGGCTTAGGAGAAAGAGACCCAGTTGGTCACAGAATTCACCTCCCATTCTCATTTCATGTGTGAGAATATGGGGATGCCCTTGGAAGCCAGCTGGAGTTACAGGCAGTTGTGAGCTGCCTGATGTGTGTGTCAGAACCAAACTCAGGTCCTCTGAGAGAGCAGCAGGTGCTCTCAAATGCTAAGCCATCTCTCCAGCCACAGTCTTCTTGGTTGAGGTGCTGAGGCTTGAACCCAGGCCCAGGCATTTGCAGGGCAAGCATCCCACCACCGAGCATTGTGCCCAGCCCCCACTCATCACTGGAGCTCAGTTGAAACAGAATTTTCTTACATTTAAGTGTGACTTCCTGGGGATGCCAAGTTGTTTGTTTGGTTTTGTAGTGCTGGGACCGAACCCAGTCTTGTGCCTGCTTGGCAAGTACTCTACCACTGAGCTATCCTCCCAAAAAACCTGAGGAAGCCAGGATTTCCTTTGTGCGTTTTCATATCTATCTATCTATCTATCTATCTATCTATCTATCTATCTATCTATCTATCGGCAGTGCCTCACTGTGTAGCCCAGGCTAGCCTGAAACTGGTATTTCTCTGGCCTCAGTCTCCAAATGCTGCAATAAAGGTGTGCACCACCTTTACCGGGTGCGGCGGTGGCCCACCCCTTTAATCCCAACACCCGGGAGGCAGAGGCAGGCAGATCTCTGTGAGTTCCAGGACAGCCAGGGATACAAAGTGAGACCCTGTTTTAAAAACAAAACAAAACTAAATGGTGTGCACCACCATCCCTGACTTTTTTAAAAAGTACATCTGAGATGCCAAAGAGAAGGCTCAGTGCTTAAGAGCAGTGGCTGCTCGGGGTCTGGAGAGATGGCTCAGAGGTTAAGAGCACTGACTGCTCTTCCAGAGGTCCTGAGTTCAATTCCCAGCAACCACAAGGTGGCTCACAGCCATCTGTAATGAGATCTGGCACGCAGGCAGAACACTGTAAACATAATACACGGCAAATAAATCTTTTAAAATAATTGGAAAAAAAAAAAAAAAGCAGTGGCCGCTCTTGTGGCGGTCCCAAGTTCAACTCCCTGCGCCTACACGGCCCCTCTCAGTCTTCCGTAATCTAGTTCTAGGGGACCTGATGCCTTCTTCTGGCCTCCTTTGGCAGCAGGTATACATGCGGTGCGTAGATCTACATGTAGGTAAAACAGTCCAACACATAAAATAAGTAAGTCTTAAAAAGTAAATCCCCCCAGACACGCATTGGATATCACTAGGTGTACTTACATGGTATGAAACGTGTGTCAGTAGACGCGTGACCTGTACAGGAGCCTCCTGCAGCTGCGTCCAGCCCCTCTGGGTCACTCCGATCTGTTGTATTCTAGTTCATTAAGAGCAAGCCAGCCTGAG
Organism: Onychomys torridus; assembly: GCF_903995425.1. NCBI lineage: Eukaryota > Metazoa > Chordata > Mammalia > Rodentia > Cricetidae > Onychomys > Onychomys torridus. The sequence goes on from NC_050458.1 coordinate 44,367,482, forward strand.
GTCGGGAGGTGGGGTGTGGGGTGACTCAGTGGTGGAGTGCTTATCCAGTATGCAAAGGCTCTGGGCTCCACCCCCAAACCAATGGACTTCGGCCTAAGGGTAGCACATAGTGTCAAGAGCATTTTTTTTTTTTTTTTTTTTTTTTTTTTTGAGGCTCTGGCTTTGGTTCCCAGCCCTGGAAAACAAAATGAAACAAAAACTTAAGATAAACCTGGTAGGTAGGGAGCCCTCTGGATTGCCCGAGTCACTGGCTCGGGCAGTGTTCCCCTGGGGCAAACCCCGGGACACTTTCTCTTCCCCTTGCATCACACAGCATGTTTCACAAGTCCTGTTCCTAGTTTGCTGTGGTTTGCTGTTCCCCTCTGATTCTGGCAGTTACCATGTTCTTTTTCTCCTGGAAAGTCCGGGGTGTAGAGCCAGGGTTGAAGGAGGGGGTGAAGGAGTCTCTTTGGTCTCTGATGGGGACTTACCCAGGGCCTGGCCAATGTGCCCTGCTAAGGGAATCCCTGCTCTGTCCTCTGCAGATGCCGGCAGTGTTCCAGCACGCTGCTCCCAGGCTCTTACAGTAGCGGGCCCGAGGAAGGCACCTTTGTGTGTGCAGAACGCTGCACCAGGCTGGGTCCAGGAGGCCGGTCCGCAGCTAGGCCCTTCTCACAGCCAAAGCAGCAGCAGGTAGCAGAAGCAGCCAAGGATGGGGAGGAGAGTGACCTTAGCCCAAGTGTGCCCGCGGTCGCCGAGGCAGATGGGCTCCAGGCCAGCTCCGAGGTACAGCCCCAGACCCTGCACAAGCCACCTCTTCCCAGCAAGCCCCAGGAGTTGGCCAGTCCCCCTGTTGGCCGGCCCACACCTGCCCCCAGGAAGGCTTCTGAGAGCTCAGCCTTGACACCCCCGACACCACGTCCTCGGTCTAGCCTGCAGCAGGATGGCTTGGTGGAGCAGGGTGTCAGCAGCGGCCTTGTGAATGGTGAGTGAGGGCACAGATGGATGGGGCATGCTGGCTGAATGTCTTCCCTCCTGTGGGCATGTAAATAGCCTTCTTTCTGTTCCAGGAATAGTATCTGCTTCCTTTTTTCTTTCTTTTTTTCTTCCTTCCTTCCTTGTCTTTCTTTTAGATTTATTTTAAATTGTGTGTATATGTGTGTGCCTGTGCATATGACTGTAGGTGCCCATAAAGTCTGAAGTCCAGAAGAGGACATAGGATCCCTTAGAGCTGGAGCTACAGACAGTTGTGAGATACCTCATCTGGGTCTTGGGAACCGAACTCAGGTCCTCTAGAAGAGCGGCAGTGTTCTTATCTGCACAGGCGTCTCTGCAGCCCTGTGAACTGCTTTCCGAGCTGGCACCTGTGTGTGCTCTGTGATGTCACCTGTGTGTGTGCCAGTCACCTGGGGCTTCATGCCATGTTGTTCCCCAGACTGGCACAGCACAAACCACGGCCCCACCTGTGTCCCATGTGTGTTCCGTGTGTGTGTTTTGTTTCTGTCTTGTGGTTTGGAATGTAGCAAGTGTACATCTATGTGTCCTGAGTGTCCCTGGGACTGTACGTGTTGGTGTCATTCCTGGTTCATCCCCAGGTATGCTCCAGGTAACTTCTCACTCCCACAGTGCATGTCTTTGATCTGTCTAGGGAGAACTAAGGGGCCTGGGGAGGGCAGTGGGCTGAGGGCCTCTGAATGCACCGGAACTGCAGTGGGGACTCCTGGCCTGCTGTCTGCGGTCTATTCTTGGATGACTTCCATGTATGCCGAGAGCTCATGGGAACCTGAGATATGCCGAGCATCCCTTATTGTTCGGTCAGGGAAGGCAAGGAAGGCCCAAGGGAGAGAGCATCCTGGGACTTGTGCCAGAACACTCTGTGTGTTTGAATCTGCTCAGCATTCCTGGAGGCTGGCTTAGGGTTGGGTACCAGGGACACAGATAGATCATGCTTGGACCTTGTTGTGTTTTCTTGGAGGAAAAGTCTCCAAGGGTGACAGGCATAGGTGATATAGCCATAAGTGATATGGTGCAGTGTAGAGACACATTGCTGGGGTGGATGGAAGGAAGCCGAGGCTGTGGGGTTCAGATAGTTGGAGTCAAGGGAGGCTTCCAGGTGGAGGTGGCACCTGGGTAGATACCCTGGTATAGAGTAAGTGACTGAGGGGATTTGGGTTGGGACTTTGCAGCTAACATGCAGTTGGGCCTGTCAGAAGCCTGGCTGCAGCCTCTGACTGGCCATTCTCCTACTCACCTCCCATCTTATCTAATCTCCCTGAGGGCTGGGCGAGGAGGTGGTCACCTCGTCTGTGACCTGCTAGGTAGGGCACAAGGACACTCCTTGTTGCTGGCTCTCGGTGCCCCTCTGCAGTCCCTGAAGGCCTGTTCATTGTCCTTTCACGCCTAGGAAGACTGCAGGAACCCCCTGTTCCCAGGCCAAGAGGGACGCCCAAGCTGGCAGAGAGGTATGCTGGCCCCTGAAAGGCCTCTATAGGGAGTGGGGGTTTGTAGGGCCCAGATGGGGAAAGGATTTTCTGAGCCCACAGGGAGGCTCCTCTCTGGGTGAGGAAGGAAAGCCATGTCCCCAACCTGCCTGGCCTGTGCTCCAAGGGGACAGCCACCTCTAGAGTCACTTTGCCTCCCAAGCCTGTTCTTCCTACATGACATGGGGTCTAGGCCTTGTTCCTAGAGCATCGAAAGGCCTGGAAAAGCACAGCTGTTGTGCCCGCCCCCCCCCCCCCCTCCATCTGGGGAGGACATGGCTCTAGCTCTTATTTGAGAACCATCCTCATCAGGATGGCTGCCCTGTGAGGGGTAAGGGGCCACTGTGTCCTACTAGTGAATGTTTGTGCAGCTCCTGGTGTGTGGCCATACTCGGGGACGGGATGTAGAGCTCACTGGACCCTGTGAAACGGAATGTTAGTTAAGCCTCCGTGGAGCCTGAGGCGTAGAGAGGTGGGTGACAGGTGGGTGACATCATTAAATGTCACACAGCCCCTTTTTCGGGCTGGATTGAAAGCAGCTGTGTGATTGAAAGCCTGTCTTCCCTGGGCTTCAAGGTGCCTGCCCTGTTGGGATGTGAACGCGGTAACCCATTTCAGCTTTGTTCCTGGCCCCACCTTGGGGCTAGGCTTGGGAGAACAGAGGGGCAGCTTTTCTCCCTCCTCTGGGACAGACCAGAACTTCCTAAAGGGCAGAAGGCTGACCCCTCGCCGCGGTCTCCCTCTAGGATGCCAGCACCAAGGAAGGACCCCCCATGGATCACACTGGTGCAGACAGAGCCCAAGAAGAAGCCAGCCCCGCTGCCCCCGAGCAGCAGCAGTCCTGGGCCGCCGGGCAGACAGGTGGAAAATGGAGGCCCGGAAGAAAGGACCCAGAAGAGCCCAGTAGCTGGGCCGGAGCCCACGCCCTACAACCCCTTTGAGGAGGACGAGGAGGAAGAAGAGTCAGCCCCAGCAGTACCAAGCCCTGCCCCAACCCCGCCAGAGTCAACACCCAAGTCCCTGCACCCCTGGTACGGCATCACCCCCACCAGCAGCCCCAAGACAAAGAAACGCCCTGCCCCTAGAGCACCCAGTGCTTCCCCACTTGGTGAGTGCTGGGTCTGGGGGTGCAGGGAGCTTCTTGGTGCTTTCGTACGCTGGGGGTGCACGGGCTCTCATTTCCTGGAAGGGGTGGCTTATTGCCACTTCTTAGGGGAGGCACTCCACAGCGCTAAAGCAGTGGAGGCAGAATTGGAGCCCCCAATTTTTTTTTTTTTTTTTTTTTGGTTTTTCGAGACAGGGTTTCTCTGTGTAGTTTTGCGCCTTTCCTGGAACTCACTTGGTAGCCCAGGCTAGCCTCGAACTCACAGATAATCGCCTGGCTTTGCCTCCCGAGTGCTGGGATTAAAGGTGTGCACCACCACTGCCCCAGCTGGAACCCCAACTTTTAACACTTTCTATTCATGCTAATTCAGCGAGGGAGTCAGGGAGGTGCCCAGTAGAGCTCCACACTGGGCTTCTGACAGGCATGAGGCAGGAGGTAACTTGAACCCTGCCTCCCTGTCTGTCTCCCCAGCCACTGAGCAGCTTGGCTCCTACCTGGCTTTGTAGAGCTTGGTCCCTTCCCTGATCTGACCTTGGTCCTCTCGTGTGTGTGTGTGTGTGTGTGTGTGTGTGTGTGTGTGTGTGTGTGTGTGTGTGTGAGAGAGAGAGAGAGAGAGAGAGAGAGAGAGAGGGGGAGATATGGGGGTCGGCTCCAGGCGCTGGGCCTCTCCTCTCCCTGTAGTCCCTTCACTCCAGCACGCTGCCATATGTTTTGGTTTGACCTCAGTTTTGTCTTCAACTCTTGGCCCCTTCCCACTCCTAGGGGTGTGGCTGAGAGCTCTGTGGGACCAAGTACCTGCTAGGAGCAATTACAGGCAAATGCTCTGGTGGCCTATGCCCTGGGTCCCCTTGCTGGGTAGGTTTGGGGTAATGGGGACATGAGCTCTGAAATTGGACAAAGTGATGGGGAGGACCCTTTCCTGAGTCTGTGGCTTCATCCGGGAAGTACGATGATGGCTGTGGAGGCATGATCCATGCCATCTGCAGGATAAAGCTGTGCCTGGCAGTGCCTGGCCCAGCCCTGACGGCAGCAATGCTGCCCCCACCTCTGCTGTTGCTGTCTTTCCCGTCTGTGTGCGGGAGGCCAAGGCCAGTCTGCTTTCCCCTGCCTCCCCTGTACTGAAGTCCCCATCTGCCCCAGCAGCTTGCCTTTGAGTGGGTTTGGGTGTGGGAGGATCATGGGGCATATGGGGAAGTGAGTAGAAGGCCACTGTCTTTCTGGGTAAGAAGTTAGGGCTGTAAGTGTGCCACAAGGCACACTAGAGCATCACATGTACAAGATGGGGTCTGGTGGCCCAGTGCCTTTGTGCATGGGTCCTGGCATGGGTTTAGTGTTCTCTGGCCTCTTTGCCCATCCAGATGGAAAAAGCTTGGTGTCCAGGGCTACCCCCAGCTCTGGGAGCAGGATGTGTTGGGGAAGTCCTGTCCCCCACTTGAACGTTACTGCTATTCTGCTTCCCCAGTTCTCCACGTCTCCCGCCTGTCCCACTCGGAACCTCCTTCAGCCACACCGTCACCAGCCCTTAGCGTGGAGAGCCTGTCATCTGAGGGCCCCAGTCCGACTGCCAAAGCAGAGCCCTTGGAGCCGCCTGCCGTACCCAAGAGCTCCTCAGATCCCACGGTGCACGTGCCTGGTATCCCTGGCACATCCGAGAACTCCGTCATCCCCTCAGCCAACTCTTCCCTATCGTCCTCTGGGGAGCTGGGGCAGCCTGGTGGTGAACAGGGGCCACAGGCCAGGACCAGGGGCAGCCCAGGTACCCAGGCCACCAAGCCCTGCAGTGGCGCTACCCCCACTCCCTTCCTGTTGGCTGGAGACGGAAGCCCTGTCCCTTCCCTGGGGAGCTCATCCCCACAGCTGCAGATCAAGGTGAGTGCTCCCTGGGTGCCCAAAAGCAGCCTTCTAGCTAGTGGGTGTGCGGCTCATCTTGGGGCAAGAGTGCCTGTCTTCTGGCTGCTTGAGTGGACATACCCATCATCACCTGTGCGAGGCACTGATCTGTGTGTTTCTCCAGCCCTTGGTCTGTCTGCTCACTGTTTACTGACACCGTGGGATCTGTCCACCCCTCTACCCTTCACCCACACCTCATCTACCCCTTCAGCTACTGGCTTCACTGATGCCCGGCCTTGGACATATTCATTAAGATCCTGTGTTTGCCCTGGGGGGGGTTTTCCAGTCTATGTGGGGAGACAGGCATAGGATTGTGCTAGAATATAATCTGGAATGAAGCATGGAGAGGAAAGATGACTTCTTCACTAGAGACTGCAGCTCTTGCCAAGATGTCATGAGGCAGCTGGTCCTTGCTGACCACCTCCTGTGTATGTGGGACACCTGGAGTCCCGAGGTCTAACAGGCCTAGTGGTTTCTGTTCTTGAGTGGCCCCTTGTCTGGTCAGCAGGTTCTGAAATGACTCCCGTAGGTAGCCACCCCGGTTTGTAGGAGCCAAGGTTAGCACCCATCAGGCTTAAGGACCCAGGATGCACACCTTTCTGGGTTCCTCTTTTATGGGTTATGGGGAATGCTTATGGAGGACAGACCAGGCCCAACCCTAGACACTTGCTAGACTCTGTCTTCTCTCAGAGGTAAAGCGGGCATGAGGAGGGTCTAGCTGGGCCCTGTCCGGGCATCTGGCCACAGCCACTCACGTAAGTGTGGCACTTCCAGCTCTGCCAGCTGCTGTGTGAGAATGCTTTGTCAGTAAGCTACCGGGTAATGCCAAGTTTCCAGACTCTTCTGAAGAGCCTCTGGGTATCTTGGGGTGCTGGCAGGTGACGGGCTTGGGGGCTTATAGCACTCTCCCAGGTCTATTATTTATAGACTTTAGTTTTTCTTTATTTTAAATTACGTGTCTGTGTATGGGTTTGTGCATGTGAGTGCAGTGCCCATGGTAGCCAGCAGAGGGTGTGTGAGACCTTGTTGGAGTTACAGGGGTCCGGTGGTCACCTGATGTGGGTGCTGGGACCCTGACTGTGGACTTTGGGAAGAGCAGCCTGTGCTCTTAACCACTAAGCCGACTCTGCAGCCTGCCCATCTCCATTTGCAGTGAAGCATGGGTTGGATGGAGACTGATTTGAGAATGTTCTGTGGCTTAAAAAGCCTGGAAGGGCTCAGAGGCCTTGGGCTTTCCTGGACTTCCTCTAGGTGTTGAACAGAGAGAGGGCGGGATCCCAGGGTCTTCGTAATTGGCCCAGCCCCACTGTCCTCCTGTATTAGGAGAGGATGTCAGAGGCAGGTGGAGAAGGAAACAGGTTGTGGGTGACCACACTGTTTCTGCCCCAGGCCCCCTGAGTCTGCTAGTCTGGCCATGTCCAGCCCTGGCGTAGGCAAATTCTGCTTCAGAGAATCCCTGTGCAGCTTGGAGCTTGACTGGATGAGGGCAAGGCCTGCCCCGCCAGGCCAGGGAAGCTGAGGCCTCAGGCGTGATACCTGCTTTCCATAAGCTGAGGGGCACTGTTGGGCGTGGGGGGGGGCAGGGGTCTCTAGAGAAACAGAAAGATGCAGAGCCAGGGTCGGAGTGTGTCCATGGTGGGCAGGAGAGGGGAGGGAGGGGAGAATGGCCTCTCTCGGTTAGCTAGAGGGAAGGTGGGAATCCTGCTGTTGCATTGCTTGCTGGGTGACCCAAGGTGGGGGAGGTGGGCCTCTGAAGCCTTCACTGGAGAAAGCGTGGCTGGGAAGATCATAACTGTGTGGTCAAGGGTGGGAGTCCTTGGCCTCATACTACTGGGCCTCCGGGAAGTGGATGGTTAACCTCTCTGCGCTAGCTCAGCTGTAAGTGGGCATTCGTTAAGGGAGGCTTCTGTGTGCAGGTGGTACCGGGGCTAGAGCCCAAAGTTTTGCACTTGTTAGGCAAGCACTCATTTTTGGTTTTTAAGCTCTATTTAGTTTTGTGTTTTGAACATTATCATACACATGTAAAATGCATTCTGACTATTTTAATTCCCCACCCTCTAATCTCCTGCTCAGCCCTTTGGCCCTCTAACCCTCCCCCTTTTTTTTTTTTTTTTTTTTTTTTTGGTTTTTCGAGACAGAGTTTCTCTGTGTAGTTTTTGGAGCCTGTCCTGGAACTCACTCTGTAGACCAAGCTGGCCTTGAACTCACAGAAATTCACCTGTCTGTTACCTCTCGAGTGCTGGGATTAAAGGTGTGTGCTACCACCACCTGGCCTTACCTTTTTTTTTTTTTTTATATTGGAGACAAGGTCTCACTATATAACCCTGGCTGTCTTGCAAATCACTGTGTAGACCAGGCTGTTCTCGAACTCACAGTGATCTCTCTGCCTCTACCTCCCGAGTGCTGGGATTAAAGGCGTGCACCACCACCACACTGGGCTCAGACAGAAACTTCTCACCCAGCCATGCCCTTGAGCAGAACATGTGTACGGTGTGGGAACTGAGACTGGGGAAGCCCTCTGGAAATGGAACCATTTGCCGAATGAGTGTGGAAAGACGGAACTTTGGGAGATTCTGTTCTTGTCTGAGCCCTTCCCCTCCTGCCACTTGGGTCCTGGCCTGCTTCCCATACTCCTGTATGATCAGACTTCTCAGACTTAACCATCTGCCATGTCTCTGCCTTCAGTCTTCCTGCAAGGAGAATCCTTTCAACCGGAAGCCATCTCCCTCTGCATCCCCAACCGTAAGGAAGGCCACCAAAGGAGCCAAGCCCATGAGGCCCCCTGCCCCCGGACATGGCTTTCCACTCATCAAACGCAAGGTGCTGGCAGAGAGACCCTAAGGCCCAGCTGGCCTGGGCCCAGCCCCCTCCCCTCAGCAGCCTTAAGCATCTGGGACCTATGGGGGGCGCTGTTGGAAGGTTGAACTTAGCCTAGAGTTCCTGTGTAGCCAGGAGCAGTGAGTGGGATGTTTGTTTCTAGCAGGTTCAAGGGCAGAGAGTGAGTGCCAGGAGAAAGTTGTGCTTCTCAGAAGGGTGCTCTGTAACTGTTACACTAGCTCACTGCCCCACAAAGAACTGAGTGACAGAGAAGGGAGAGGCTGCCCTCTGGAGCGGGACCTTAGACCTCTCACTGGGAGCCTGTCATTCCCTCGGTAGGGAGGGGTCATGACCTGCCCGTCTGCCCTTCCCCACACCTATGCTGCTTTCTTGTCACACCATCTTGTGCGACAGGACCTGGGTTCCTAGAGCCTGGAGTGGCCAGGGGACCCTATGAGTTGGAGGGGAGCAGGTGGAGCAGAGGGCTGCTGCTCTTTAGGTGACTGGAATATTGTTGGGCAGGTCCAGGCTGACCAGTATATCCCTTTGGATGACATCAGTACCATGATGGACAAGATTGAGCGCCAGCTGGATGCCCTGGAACACCGTGGCGTCCTGCTGGAGGAAAAGCTGCGTGGAGGAGCCAATGGTGCGGGGGGGCCGCAGAGAGGAGCTGGCTGAGGGCTGGGGGTTGATGGGAGCCCCTCAGTCTGGGGGTGCTGAGCTGGGAGGGGTGCCAGCTCTAGCCTCAGTGGGGATCTGGCTTCCAGAGGGCAGCGAGGACAACATGCTGGTGGACTGGTTCAAGCTCATCCATGAGAAGCACCTGCTAGTACGGAGAGAGTCAGAGCTCATCTATGTGTGAGTCCTGCCCGCTTCCCTGCTGGGGTCCTCCTCGGAGAACTGGGAATTGCACCCCTCTGCCGTGACAGCACAGTGTGGGTGGGTGGGCACTTTGAAGAAGTGTTTACTTCCTCTTCTTCCCACCCTCTAGTGTCAAGCAGCAGAACCTGGAGCAGCGCCAGGCTGATGTGGAGTTTGAACTGCGGTGCCTTCTCAACAAGCCGGGTGAGTCAGCTCGGCCACATGAGCCTGTCTTAAAACCTGAGGAATAATGCCGGGCGGCAGTGGCGCATGCCTTTAATCCCAGCACTCGGGAGGCAGAGGCAGGTGGATCTCTGTGAGTTCGAGGCCAGCCTGGTCTACAGAGTGAGTTCCAGGACAGCCAGGGCCACACAGAGAAACCCTGTCTTGAAAAACCAAACCAAAACCATGAAGGTCTGGGGAGGTGGCTTGCTTATTACTAAGTGCTTGTGCAAGTGTGTGGACCCAAGTTTGACGCTTAGAACCCATATTTGTGGAATCTGGGCATGGTGGGAACTTCAGTTGGGCCAAGGGCTGAGTTGTGGAATGGATAGGAGAGCAACTCACTTCTTTTGGCTGTGGCTGTGGTGTGCACTGACCTGCCGTGTGTGTGTGTGTGTGTGTGTGTGTGTGTGTGTGTGTGTGTGTGTGTGTGTGTGTGGTGTGCACTGATCTATACCTTCTAGTAGAGACTGCAGAGCCATGGAAGGATCCAGGGCTCTGACCTCTTTCCTATGTCGTGACATCATGCCAGGCTCGGCATTCCATTTCACAGCTGAGGTTAGAGAGAAAAGGACTCAGAGGCTGGGATTTCTTCATTTGTGTAGGAGCTCCTAGCTCTGACTTTGCCCTGTGTCTGTCCCAACACCAAAATACCATTTCTCTGATATTCTCTGGAGTCTTGCCTCTCCATTGACTGGGGAACTTGGAAGACTGGAGAGCCCTCAAGTCACAGAATGTCCTAGGCATGTTTTGCCAACTGTGAGTCACAACTCAGCAGGCAGTTGGGGGTGTGGCCACCACTCAGGAGCCCAGTGTGACTAGAGTGGGTATGAAAGCATCAGCCCCAAGGCCCTGGCTGTACACCCTGTCCTTTTTGGCTTTCTCCCGATGGCTTTTGAAGAAAAAGGTGGCTTATGTGACCCTGAGGGAGTTGGGTCCATAGATACCAAGAAAGTCCACCATGTAGGAGGTCAGGCTGCCTCACCTTCTCTGGGCATTGCTGGCCAGAGGCTTCGTTTTCCAGAGCTTCAGTTTCCCTACATGTAGATTAGAGCATAACTTACCAGGCTTTAGGTGGAAGAAAGGCAGAGCAGACTGTGAAGCCGTACTCTGTCCCCAGAACGGGGCTGGGCTTCCTGACCCTCAGTTTTGGTAAGGAGAGCTCATAGGGGAATGGGGCAGTTCCTGGTAGCTTCAAGATGTTTATTTCTAGATATGTCACACATGAGGGCGCCGGGTGTGGGTACCCAGCCCTGGAGCCTGCAGATGGTGAGAGAACCCAGACATAGGTGGGCCCCTGAAGGTGGTCCTGTGAGATAGCACGAGGCCGGGAAGAGGAAAGAGGCTGGGTGGGTGGCAAGTGTTAGTGACATCAGGGATCCTCCTGGCTCCAGTTCCCCTCCTCTGTGGCCTTGAAAACATGTTCCACTGTGTGACTGGGACCACACTGCTTCTGCGGGTGGGCCTCTGGAAGTTCTTTGTCATCCCCATCCCTGTCCACTCAAGGAAGTCCATATAGCTTCCCATAAGAAGCCACCAACAAATGTCTTTTGCAGGGAGCCTTTGAGGGTGCTGGTCCTGCACAGCATCCTTGAATGGTGTGTTTGGTGGGCAGGAAGTCCTTGAGGATTTCTGGCCCTACAGGGAGTCTCTTGAAGGGTGTTTGGTGGGCAGCCGAGTGTCCTTGTTTTTTTCTTCTAGAACTACCTCCATCTCTGTAAGAGCTTGTGAGTGGCACTCTGGGCCCTCCTCTCGTCCCACAGTATGGATGGCCTGCAGTCTTCCCAGGCACTCAGGTGGTGTGCCCTGTTACTGTGAAGAAGAGGGTCCAGACCACTCACCCTGGCTTTCTCCTTTGGCAGAAAAGGACTGGACTGAGGAGGATCGGGACAGAGAGAAGGTGCTGATGGAGGAGATTGTGACGCTCATCGAGCAGCGCAATGCCATTGTCAACTGCCTGGATGAGGACCGCCAGAGGTGCCGTGCCCGGGACCCCGCGGGTGGAGCCGGTTCCTGGCAGAGCCCGGGAGAAAGTGGGCCCCGCCCTCACTGCCAGCTTTCCCTCAAGCCTCTCCAGTCCTGGGGGGCCTGATTCCTTCCTGCTGTGGGCACTCAGCCTGTCTTTTCTACCCCAGGGAAGAGGAGGAAGACAAGATGTTGGAAGCTATGATCAGGAAGAAAGGTGAGACTCAACCTGAGGAGGGGCCAGCGCCTGCGTGTGAGCTGCAGCCTGTGTTTGCAGCCTGGAGATGGAAGGCTGAGCAAGCCCTACTGTTGGGATGGTGGTTGTGATGCAAATTCCCAGGCCCAGTGTGGCTGGGAGCCTAGTAAAGTGAGAGAAGCCCAGGAGGCTGTGTCTCAGGCTGGGAGGGGAGCCAGGAGATTCCCTGTGTCCACAGGAGGACTCTGGCTCACCAGAGGGCCTTGGCCCAGGATGGTTTTGCCCTGAGCAGAATTTCTTTCCAGAGCTCTGCAGGTTGCCTTAGGGGCCTGGGGACCTAGAGCTTGCTCAGGATCAGAGGGCCTGGAGTGGCAAAGCTTGCCGCCCTGGGAGCTGAGGCTTGGGGCTTGACCTTGGTTCCACCTGTGGCTCACTGGCTTCTGGTCCCTGCTCCGACACAAGCTCCGAGTGGCTGAGCCAGTTCTTCCGCCCTCACCTCACCTCACTTGTGTTGTGACGGCTCTCCCCGGTGTGGACTGAGGCTTCGAGAGCTGATTGTGTAAAACACCAGCCTGGGACGAGGCACCCACAAGTGCATGCTTGGTGTTGCTTCTTTCAAAGGCACACGTTTCCCTTGTGAGAGGTTGAGGGGTGGGCAGATAGCTTCCGAGGTGTCCCATAGTCCTGGCAGTTGGTATTTCTGTTGTAGCCTACAGTGCTGTGTACCTCAGTACAGGTGACCTGAGTTATTGAACACTAAGTGAGCTACACCTCGCAGTGGTTCCCAGCCGTCTAAGACTGTGACTCTTTAATACAGTTCTTCATGTGCAGACCCCCCAACTGTAACATTATTTCATTGCTACTTCATAACTGTAATTTCGCTACTGTTATGAGTCGTAACATCTGATAGGCAGGATATGTGACCCACAGGTTGAGCACCGCCGCCTCAGAGGTTCCAGATTGTTCTCACAGGTGTGGATCTCAGGGAGGAAAGGGAAACTGGGTATAGTGATATGACCTGGCGCGTGGATGGACACACACTTGCTCAGTGACACTGGCCACTGCTCCATCCTGCCCCCCTGCTGCTCCCCTCCCTCCCAGGCTGAGTACCTTTGTTCTTTGCTGCAGAGTTCCAGAGAGAGGCTGAGTCTGAGGGTAAGAAGAAAGGCAAGTTCAAGACCATGAAGTTACTGAAGCTTCTGGGAAACAAGCGGGACACCAAAAGCAAGGAGCCTGGGGACAAGAGCTGACAGCAGAGGAAGCCGACTTCCTCTCCTCTCCTCTCTGGGAGCCTCGAGGCCAGAGCAGTGCTCTGCTGCCCTAAGACTTGCCAAGGGGGACAATGACCTCGGGAGGGAGTCCTGGGTGAGCTTTGCCCTCCTTGGGGTTGCCAGCTGGTCTGGGCTAAAGTTCTCTTCCCTTTTCCCTGTGTCCCAGACAGCTGTGACTTACGCCTGCCCCCTTGGATTTTGACTCCAGCTGCTGTGACAGGCCCAGGGGCAAGTAGGGATGAGGGTCTAGGCAGAGTCGGCCGCTCTCCTTGTTCCTCTGAACCAGGCCAGATGGAGTCTCTGCTGTTCCTCCTGCCCAAGGCAGGCCCGGGCCTGGGATGTGTGCACCTTGCAGAAGCCAGCAGCAGGCTGGCTGCCCAGCTTCTTCCTTCTCACCCTGACCCTTAGTCTCTGCCTCCCTGTCTAACACAGATACCCTGGAAAGTCATGTCCCCTCACTCAGGAGCTCTGGGAAGTCTCAAATTCCGGCCCCTCAGTGAGCGCTGTGTTGCGTCAGTTGGGAATGTACTGCCTCCTCTCCCTTCCAAGTTGTAGGGAGCTCTTCCCCCATCTCCCTTGCTCCATGGGAAGTCTCGCCCACCACACAGGGACCTGGTGTTTGCTGAGGCAGTGACCAGACTAGCCTAGGAAGGCGTGCTTTGGCCCGGGTGCTAACCTTTGTTCTCTAAGGACCTGTGTGTATCAGGCTTTTTGCCTGCTCCATGCCCAGGGGATGGACAGGCTTTCTGCCCCACCCCCCCCCCATGCCCTGGGGACAGACACTCCTTTCCGTGCTCCGTCAGCCTTGTCTCTCTGTTGTTTGTTCCCTCCAAGGACTGATGGCCACTCGCCACTGAGTGTCTCTGGGAGAAGAGTGATGTGGTGCCTCTTTTCCCTGGGGAAGATGCCAGGCAACTTATGGTCCAAGCACCGTTCTTGCTCCCGGGTCTTCAGTGCTCTCACTCTGTGCATCCAGGGAAGGAATGCACTGTACCTCAGTTGCCAGTGCCCAGTAGACTAGGGCACATCCACATCTGTTCCCCTTCTGCCTGTCTGTGCTCCACCTCTTGGCCAGGTGTCTGGTCCCCCGGGAGGGCCAGGGCTGTCCACTCAGTTGGGAACTTGACCACCACTCTACCTACCATTGAGCAGGGTTCCCTTCCTGTTTGGGTGCTTGCTCACTCCCACATAGCCCCTGACAGTCTTTCCAAACGTAGCTGTTGACCTGGAGGCAGGGCCACCACCTCCGAGGTCTTTCAGAGGAGCTCAGTGACCCGGCTGCTGGAACCCAAGAGAGGATTCCCCTATGCTGTCTCAGTGTCAAGGACAGTTTCCATGTCTCAAGAGAACAGCCTTTCTCATAGAAGTCACCTGTATCTGTGAACGTGGGCGCAGGCTTGCCAAATCTTGCCCACTTTTCAAAAGAAACCCAGAATCCAGTTTTTGTACAGGCACAATTTGTAAATGCTGACATCAAATTTAAGTTGGCCCCGGTGGGCTACGCTTGTCCTAGGTTTTCTAGTGTGCTAGGCCTGGGAGCTGGAGGGTGTGTCCCTGCTGACCTGACCCTTATCTGCTGGCTGCTGCATAGTAGCGATGTTTATTCTTGACAAGAAGACAGATTCTATGTTCTATTGGAATTATGGGACTTGTGGCAGGTGCAGGAAATGTTTCCATTTCTAGAGACAGGGAAATGATAGAATACTAACTAGTGAAGGTCAGGCTGGTCAATGCCAGCAGCCTGAAGGAAGGACACTAAGGTGCATGCAGTAATCGGTTTGGGGGAGAGGGGTTGGCGCACCAGGTGGGGAGCAGGGCTGCTTTCCTTGTTGGGTTCCTTGACCTTCAGGTTGGGGCCTCAGAGGTACTCGAATGGAACTGGAACCAAGGCTGTGACACCTGCTAGGGCCCTTTCATTATGGCTCCTTCCATTTATGTTTCTTCCTGTGGTCTTCGTTTGGTGGAAGCCATGAAGTTGACTTTTAACCCCAAGTGGGCGCATCTGTGGCTAACTACCTGGATAGCGTGTCTTGGGGGGACCTGAGTTTTCATGCCTCAGACTTTTTTTTTTGAGTGGGGGAAGGTTTTGAGACAGGGTTTCTCTGTGTAGTTATGGTGCCTGTCCTGGATTAGCTCTGTAGCCCAGGCTGGCCTCAAACTCACAGAGACGCGCCTGGCTCTGCCTCCCAGGTGCTGGGATTAAAGGCATGCGCCACCACCGCCCGGCTCACACCTCAGTCTTGAGGGTTAGCACTGACTGCAGGCTGCTCAGGAACTTTGTTTCTCTGTTCCTCTGGAAATATGCAAACAGCAGTTAGAACCCATCTGCGCTGGACAGGTTCTGATTCTGAATAAATAGGCTTTATCCCTGTGGAAACAAGGCGGCACTTGTCATGACCAAGTTAAATGTGTTTTATTGGCCAGTTAATCATGTGGTTAAACATTTGCCCAAGGCTACAAGAAGGCAAAGAAGTAGATCCTAAGATATAGGAAGGACAGAATCATGTTCACAGAGCACCTGGAGGCCAGCTGTGGCAGGAGGGGAGCCAGACAGGGCGGCCTTAGGCAAATGTCCAACGTGGTGAGCCTGGGTGTCAACCTGGTGTGTCTGGGGCTCTTTCCCCTGTAGAAGAAGGCTTCAACACTGTGGCTGTGACCTAGCTCAGGGGCACCACTGAGGCCTCTGCATCCCTGGGCAGTGTCTTGTCTTGTGCTCCAAGACAGTGCCGCGTCATGGTCTGGTGTGGCTCCTGTGGGTGGGCAGACCTGGGGATGGCACTCCTTGGCGAAGTGAAGAGCTCCGGTGGTCACATTGGGCTGGCCCACCCTTGTCTTGGACTAAGTGGTGGCAAGAGCCTTCCTAAGCTTCTCGCTCCTACTGCGGTCAATGTCCTCCATTTCCCGTAGTTTCTGCAAAGAGCCATCAGGAAGAGCTGCTGTCATGGCAGGGCAGTGAGGTGGGAGCTTGCCACCCAAGAGGCTAGCCTAGCTGGCTGGGGCTCCTCCCATTTGGCTCTACTGTCCCTGCTTCTTGGGCTCTCCTACCTGGGAGATTTCAGCCAGGATGATTCCCCGGTATTGCTTGCCCTGTCCCAGAGCCTCCATGGCAGCCAAGAATTCTTTCCTGTCCTGGATCTCCTTCACCACTGCACAGAGGGGAAGGGCCATCAGTGCACAGGGCAGTGGGAGTGTACAGGGGCCCAGGCAGCGCATGGTCTCTGAGGGAGAGTGGGGGAAGGTCTGTATCAAGTCATGTTGCTCTCATTAGCCTCATCACACACTGCACACACGCACACACGCACACACGCACACACACACGCTCACGTTCTTCAAACCGGTCCAGCTCAGGAGCTGGGTCCTCTTGCCGCACATGGGGAGCCTTTTTCCGTTCCTCTGTGTCCTTCCCAGTGGCAAAGATATTTTGGAGTCTTCGTTTCTCCTTCTCCAGATCTCCTGGAGGGACAGGAATGGTCTTGTTAAGGTGCAGCACAGCTGTTTCCCTTGTCTGCACACTGCAGGGTGTCTGGGTTGTGAGGCGAGGGCTTGTGCAGACCCAGCGTTCCCCCCCATTCCCCCAGCAGAACATGTCAGGTTAGCAGCTGAACAACCAAGAAAAGGCTGCAGTGCTAATAGAGCTAATAGAGAACCCAGAAACGCAGGCCTCTGAGGTGGGGATGCTGGGGGGTCTGGGCCAAAAGCAGTATTAGAGACCAGAAGGAGGGGCTCCCAGATGTGGGCTCAAATACAGAGGAGACAGCCTTGAGGGACCAGGAGGATAAGCAGCTGACAGCTAAATCCCTCTGGGATTGGGAAAGCTGGATTAATTTGAAAAAAGCTGTAGGGAGATGAAGAGGGCCACCTGCCTGCTTTGCTCTGCAACCAGCCTGGGTTTGTTACCCTCTACCGGAATGGTGCTGTCTATCCCAGGC
The DNA here is from genome assembly GCF_903995425.1 of Onychomys torridus. Classification (NCBI taxonomy): domain Eukaryota; kingdom Metazoa; phylum Chordata; class Mammalia; order Rodentia; family Cricetidae; genus Onychomys; species Onychomys torridus. The sequence continues at coordinate 44,384,200 of NC_050458.1, forward strand.
TGCTCTAACCCCAGAAGATGGAGAGAGCCCCTAGCCCAAGCCCGTCACTTACTGGTGGCCTGAGGCTTGAATTGCTCGCGGCTGTATGCCCCATTGGCTCGGCACATGCTTGCAGGCCGGAGGTGGGAGTGGGTAGCCAGGATGGGAGGCAGGTAGGTGGCTGTAGCCGGCTGTTTGGAAGGAGAGCTCCTCTGGCTGGATGTTGGATTGCACTGCAGGGGCAGAGGGGCCCCTCCTGGGAACACAAGAGTCAGGTGACAGCCCTGTTTGTCTTTTTTTTTCAAAGAAATAGTAGCTGCCAGCTAGAAGTCAGACAGCATGGGCAAGTCTCCAGGCCCTTCTGAGCCTGCCCTCTGCAGGCTGTAGTAACAAGTAGGTGGTTGCTCCTCATTCTTGATGCTTCTAAAACACATTCAAGGATGTCTTTCTTGTTCGGTGTGTACACTTATGGTTCTTAAACACTGGATCATACCATGTGGTCAATAACAGACCCTTTTTCACTTACCAATTTGTCATGACCAACTTTCTGTAAAGATGCATTGATATGTAACTTATTTTTTTATAGCAGTGTACTAGTTGTTAGAATGATCACACTATTTATTCAGCTAGTCATTCAGGTTTTCTCTGGGTTTTGTTTTGTTTTTGTTGATTGGATTTTTACTACTTCTGACAATGCCGCAGTAAACATTCTTATACACTGAGTCTTTGGCCTGCTGTTTTTATTTCTGTGTTTTTTTGTTTTGTTTTGTTTTATCACACGTGTGTGTGTGTGTGTGTGTGTGTGTGTGTGTGTGTGTGTGTGTATGAGTGTGGAGGTCAGGGGACAGCTTGTAGGAATCAGTTCTCTCTGACCATGTGTGTCCCAGGGATTAAGCTCAGATTGTTACACTTGGCAGCAAACACCTTTCCCTGCTTAACCTTCTCACCAGCCCTATGTTTTGGTTTTGGCTTTTTTAAAAGACAAGGTCTCTATCTAGACTGGCTTCCCAACTCCCTATAAAGCTAAAGATGTTCTTCCTGTCTCTATTTTCCAAGTGCATGGATTGCAGGCCTGTGCCACCACACCTGGTGCTGGGATGCAATCCAGGGCTTAGTACATCTGAGGCAAGGGCTCTACCGACTGAGCCAAAACCATAGCCCAGATTGTAGTTTTGAATGGGGGGGGTATTCTGTAAGAGGGTAACACTGGAGAAGGCTGAGAGTGGAGAGCCAGCGCTGTGGTTATTCTGAGGTAGAGAGCACAGCTGGGCTGCAGGTGCGGAGGCAGTGCATGCCCACATATCTAGGGAGCATCCCAAGGACTAATGGGGTGGGGGACGGAGATCAGGACTTATGGAAGCTCCTGGAAGGATGAGTTTATTCCATTGGAGGGTTTGGAGAAGAGTTACCCTTTTTGCTATTGAAAATCTCATTTAGGGCCAAGGGAAGCAGCTTTTCAAATAACATGCAGCATTGGTGGGGAGCAGAGGAGACAAGCGATCAGGTCAGGGTCAGGTTGTAGCTTGCAGGGCTGTTGACCAGGTGGGAGGGTGAACAAGGGACATGAAGGGTAACAGGTTTCTGTCCTGTGGGCTTGCAGGGTGAATCTGCCATCACCCTCCACCCGCCTTCCCTTCACGGAACCAAGTCAGGACGGTCCCATGCCCCAGGTCTACCTCCTCCCAGAGTACGTGCTCATCAAGCAAATAATTATGGCCTCAGTGATGCTGGGCATTCAGGTGAAGGAGAAGAATCTGTGGCCTGAACCAAGCTACAAAACAATGGTAGGTTTTGGTTAAGGAGAGGTAGACAGTGAATTCTCAGGGAAGTCACCAAAGCCATGGAGTTTCAAGGAAGATTTGCCTTTCAAGGTTTATTTATTTTTATTTTATGTGTGTGAATGTTTGCCTGCATGTATGGATGTACACCATGTACAAACCTCTTCTGGTGCCCACAGGGGCCGGAAGAGGATCACTTGGATCTAGAGTTTAGATGGCTGTGAGGTACCACGTAGATGTTAGGAACTGAACCCAGGGTCTCTACCACAACACTAGGTGTTCTTTACCACCGTGTGTGGATCTCTTGAGTTCCAGGCCAGCTTGGTCTACAAAGCAAGTTCCAGGACAGCCAAGGCTACACAGGCTACACCCTTTCTTTAAAAAATTATTTTATTTGTAGTCATATATAGATAGGTATATGCCTGTGTGTCTCTGAATGAGTGCAGTGCTCACTGAGGCCAAAGAAATAGGATGGCCCTGGAGCTGGAGTTGCAGGAGGCTGTGAGTCACCCAACATGGGAGCTGGGAACCAAACTCAGGTTCTCTACAAGAGCAGTGCCTTCTCTTAACCACTAAGTCATCTCTCCAGCCTGCCGCACTCTCCCCAACTCATTTTTTAAAAAAGATTTATTTATTTATTAAGCATGCAGAAAAGGGCGCCAGATCTCATTACAGATGGTTGTGAGCCACCATGTGGTTCTGGGAATTGAACTCAGGACCTCTGGAAGAGCAGTTGGTGCTCTTAACCTCTGAGCCATCTCTCCAGCTCCCCCCCCCCCAACACAACCCATTTTTATGAAACAGGGTCTCACTATGTAGCCCTGGCTGACCTGGAACTTATTGTTTGTTTGTTTTTGTTTTTCAAGACAGGGTTTCTCTGTGTAATGACCATGGCTGTCCTGGAACTCACTCTGTAACGAGGCTGGCCTCGAACTAACAGATCCACCTGCCTCAGCCTCCCGAGTGCTGGGACTAGAGGTGTACATCATCATGTCTGGCTTCATCTCTGCCCTTTGAAATGAACTTCCCTCCTCCTTCATATAGAGGAGCATTAAAAATGTATCCCTAGGAGGGGTGGAGAGATGACTCAGTGGTTGAGAACACTGATTGCTCTTCCAGAAGACCTGGGTTCAATTCCCAGCACCCACATGGCCGCTCACGGCCGTGTGTGATTTCAGTTCTAGGGGACCCGATACCCATGCACATGAGAAAAAAATAAGTAATAGGAAAAAAAAAATGTATCCCTGGTCCCTCTGCCCAGGAAGTCTCTAGAGTGACTGTCCTTACTTTTCATGGTATCCATGATGTGTCGTTGCTGGAAGTTAGTCAGTTTGGACTCCTTCATCATCACTGCAAAACAAAGCACTCCGTGAGCCCCCCTGAGCTGCAGCAGACCCCCTGCTCTCCCCAGTCTCAGCAGCACACTGGAGCACTGCCTCCCCGACTCTGAACTAAGCTCACATGCTCCTCTGTCCACTCCATTTTCTCTAGAGCACATGACACTCTAGGGGTTTTCCTTCTATTTATTTGTTCACTTATCTACCTTTCTATTTATTTATAGAGAGGGTCTTACCATGTAGCCTAACTTCTGGAACACGGTTCATTGGGCAGGCCTCAAACTCACAGAGATCCACCTACCTCTGCCTCCGGAGTACTGAGACTAAAGTCATGAGCCACTATATATGGCTTTGTTTTTAAGATTTATTTATTTATTATGTACACAGAAGAGGGCGCCAGATCTCATTATAGATGGTCATGAGCCACCATATGGTTGCTGGGAATTGAACTCAGGACCTCTGGAAGAGCAGTCGGTGCTCTTAACCTCTAAGCCATCTCTCCAGCCCCTATATATGGCTTTTTAAAAGGTTTTTTAAGGTTTTTATTAATTTTATTTATTTATTTATCTATTTATTTATCTATTTATTTATTTATTTTCAAGACAGGGTCTCTCTGTGTAGCCTTGGCTATCTTGGAACTCCATGTGTAGGTCAGGCTGGCCTCAAACTCAGAGACCTACTTGCCTCAGCTTCCTGAGTGCTGGGATTAAAGGTGTGCACCACCACCACTTGGCTTTAAGTGTTTGTGTCTATGAGTATGCCTGTGTGTGTATGGGTGACTGTGGAGGCCAGCAAAAGGCACTGAATCCCCTGAAGCTGGAGTTATAGGGTGTTTTGAGACACCTGACATGGTTGTTGGGATTGAGTTTGTGTCCTCCAGAATAGCAAGTGCCCTTAATCTCTGAGCTATCTCTACACCCTTTTTGTTTTATTTTATTTTTATTTTTATTTTTTAATGGTTTATTATAATAGAGAGATGAAGAGCCAGAGAGCCAGAGAGAGACACACAGAGAGAGGTGGGGGGAGAGATGGAAAGAAAGAGGGATGGGGGATTATTTTATTTTATTTTAAAGACAGGGTATTACTAATTATTCAGGCCAGCTTTTTTGGGCTCAGGCAATCCTCTCAAGCAGCAAGCTTGCATATCATTATATCTGCCTAAAATAGATAGACACACATTATTTTGGTGAGTGGCTAACATGGGTGCTGGGGACTGAACTCGGGTCTTCTTGAAGAGCAGTACATATTCTTAACCACTGAGCCATCTCTCCAACTGTAACACATGTTTTTGTGTGTGTTGTGCTGGGATTGAAATTCAGGCTTCATGTATGCCTAGTATATATTATATTACTGATCTACACTCCAGCTCTATAATTCTTTCTTGTTAACTTCCTGTACTATTAGTTTATGAGAGCAAGAATTGTTTTTTGGTGGTTTGTTTTGCAATCCCCAAAACACTATTTCCAGCACCTAGGACAATATCCAAATCACATATTAGGATTTTTTTTTAAAGATTTATTTATTTATTACATATACAGTGTTCCATTTGCATGTATCCCTGCAGGCCAGAAGAGGGAGCCAGATCTCATTACAGATGGTTGTGAGCCACCATGTGGTTGCTGGGAATTGAACTCAGGACCTCTGGAAGAGCAGTCAGTGTTCTTAACCACTGAGCCATCTCTCCAGCCCCTGACATATTAGGTTTTTAAGTTGTTGCATCAATGAATGTATCTATGTTCATTCATGCATCAGAGGCTGGAGCCACAATTGTGGGCAGAAACAGGCACTTTCTCTGCTTGGTGGCATTTACCATTTAGAAGGTGATAGCTGGTGTGCCAAAGAGATGCCTCTGTGGTTAGGAGCACTGGCTGCTCTTCCAGAGGACCTGGGTTCAATTCCCAGCAACCACATGGCAGCTCACATCTGTCTGTGACTCCAGTTCCAGGGGATCTAGCACCTGCACACAGACATACATGCAGGCAAAACACAATGCACATAAAATAAAAATAAATAAATCTTAAAAGAAGGTGATAGCTGGGGAACCAAACGCCTATAAGACCGACTATATAACATGCTAAGCCCCGTGAGGGGAACTGGCTTTGCTACTGGTGAGTCTTACTGTGGTGGGGAGGAGGTAGACTTCATTGAAAGTGCAATGTAAAAGATTTGCCAACCACCCCCGAATTCTCCGTCCTTTGGCCTTTGATCCTCTCCGGAACCTTTCTGAAACCCACTCTCTTGAAGGAAATCAGCACCGTTCTGTCGTTGCTCCTCCAAAAGCACTGACCTCTGAGCAGCTCGCAGGTCCCCGGCGTGTAAGCGACCTGCTTACGGCAGCGCCGGAACCCGTTTCCTTTGGTCACTGCGTCCACCCTCTCCTGTGAAGCCATGGGAAGGCCCTAGGAGGGAGAGAAGCAATGACCAGCCCTGGTCTCGCGCCGCAGTCCCGACCTCTCATCGCCAGCACCCTGGGAGTCTGAGAAGCTGGTGCCCGAACCCTTGGCTCCGGACAGCGCAGTGACCACAGTCCCCATCGTGACGGTCCCGGGCGGAGCGCTCACCCTAAGCGTGGCAGCGCCCTCCTCAAAGAGATCTTCGGGGATGCCAGAGTGTCCGTGCCCGCACCAAGCGCATCGGGTTACTATGGTAACTAGCGTACACGCCCCCACGCGGGCGCCTTTGCGCCTCGCCCTTGGCGGCCTCCCGGAAGTGATTGCTTTGGGGTCACGGCGCAGGCGCAGAGCACGCGTGGTGCCGGAGGAACTTGAAGCGCGCGGTTCGCTCTTCGGAGCTCCGGACCGGCCAGTGCGGCGAAGGCATCATGTCAGACAACGAGGACAAGTGAGCGCGGGCTCGGAGGGCAGGGGGTCGTGGTGCGAGCCGGGTGCTTGGAGCACAGGCTGGCCCAGCTCCTGGGTCTGTGGGGCGAAGTCTCAGGACTTCCTTCCTCGCGGTGCAATGGGGGACAGTGTGCAGGGTGAAGCCCTTGCCCTCCGCGCACCCCCTTTCTGGAAGGGAATGCAGGCGTAGTCGTGGAAACCGGAAGAAGCGGTCCAGAGAATGGCCTGGAAGGCTGGGAGCAGGCGCGGGCTTGTGGCAGAGGTGGCCAGAAGTGAGGCGGAACTCCGGAGAACACAAAGTTTAGTGTTGTTTGAGGCAGGGTCTCTCTCTGACACCCACCCTGGCCGGGAGTTCACTGTGTAGCTCAGGCTAGCTTTGAATTCGCCACAGTCCTCCTGCTTCGGCCTCCCAAGTGTTGGTGTGAGCCGCCAGACTCGACCGAACTCTGGACATATTTTTCTTTTATTTATTTGGAGACCAGATCTCACTGTGTACCAGGTGGTTCGAATTTAGAGATCCATCTACCTCTGTCTTTCAAATGATGAGATTAAAGCATGAACTACCATGCCTGGTTCGTACGTATGTACGTACGTACGTACGTACATACATACATACATACATACATACATACATACACACACACACACACACACATACACACACACATACATACATACATACATACATACACACACACACACATACATACATACATACACACATACACATACATACATACATACATACATACATACATATGTGGGGGGGGGGCACAAAACAGCCTGACCACACAGCTGCCATGACCGGATTAGAGGCCCAGACACAGCTTCTGTGATAGGTTTACTGGCAGGCAATACCCGGTTCCAGGAAAAGCTATAAGATGAACCCACCCAAGGAGGGCCTGCCTCTAAGGCCTGTAATCCTGGCACTGGGGAGGCTAAGGCAGGAAGATTATCGGGAGCTAGAAGTCAGAGTTACATAGTGTACAGGGTGGGACTCTGTCTCCAAAATAAGCAAACAAACCAACCACAGGCGAAAATACCGTGAAAGCAGAGATGGGAGTGTTGACCAGGGTAGTGATTGCCAGTGGAGAAGAGATGGCTAGTAGGTGACTGGGGAAAAGAGGAGAGCCCCCCAGAGTGGGGAGCCGAGTGTGCTAGCTGCCAGATGAGTGAGTGGAAAGGGTTTAGCAATGAAAAGATCATCAGTGAAGCTGGTGATGGTGCACGCCTTTAATCCCAGCACTTGGGAGGCGGATCTCCGTGAGTTCGAGGCCAGCCTGGGCTACAGAGCGAGCTCCAGGACAGCCAAGGCTACACAGAGAAACCCTGTCTAGAAAAACAGGGGGGGGGGGCAATCAGTGAGCAGAGCTGGGGTGACAGAAGTCTTACTGAGGGGGGATTATGACAGGCAGTGAGTTTGGGCTGCTCCTTCACGTCTTGCACTGTAGGAGGCTGATGAGATTGATCATGGTTGAAGGAGCTTGCCGTACAAGCCTGACACCCGGGTTTGAACCCTGGAACCTGTGGCAGAAAGAGAGAATGGGAAAGGTTGTCCTGGTGGTATATGTGGGCCTGCACGAACACACACCTCATGCACACATTAACAATAAATTTAAAAAATTTTTTTTCTTTCCGAGACAGGGTTTGTGTAGCTTTGGTGTCTGTCCTGGACTACCTCTGTAGACCAGGCTGGCCTCAAACTCACAGAGATCCACCTGGCTCTGCCTCCCAAGTGCTGGGATTACAGGCATGTGCAACTGCCGCCCAGCAAATAAAAATATTTTTAGAAGCCTGGTAACTGGAAGCCATGAGGATGACAATGTCACCTGGCCCTTAATTTCCCCCCCCTCCCCCCACCACATGGAATTAGGGAACATGGAATTAGGCTGTAGCAGGAGGGAGAAGAGAATAATGTGTGTGTGTTGTGTGTGTGTGTGTGTGTGTGTGTGTGTGTGTGTGTGTTTGTGTTTGTGTTTGTGTTTCCCTAGGGGCCAGGTGGGGTAATGGTGGTAATGTTTCGGTGCTGAGAATCAAAATGCCCAGGGATTTCATGCATGTTATGTATGCACTACTTTTGAGCTATTCCTCCAGCCCTGAAGTAAACTTTGTTTGTTTTTGTTCTCGAGACAGAATCTCACTATGTAGCCCAGGCTGTGCTTAAAATCCTGAGTCTCCTACTCCCATGGTCCACATGTCAGGGCTACAAGAGTGCACCATCACCCTCAGATCTATAGTTTTCCCCTTCCAATAGGGCTCAAACTGGAGGGATGGCTTAGTGAATTCTAACACTTGCTCTCCCAGGGACTGAAAGCTCAGCTCCAGCTTGAACAGCTCCAGCTTCAGGGGACACCCTCCCTCTGGCTTCCACAGGCACACGCATAAACACATAGATAAACCTTAAAAAAAAAAAAAATCCCTAGATCAGAAAAGTACTTGTTTACATGCTGACTGAAGTAGTTCTCACGAGGGAATCTGCAGTGAACGCGTCCTCGCATCGTTTGGGGTCAGATGGGACAAGACTGAAGGCATAAAGTGAGGTAGAGTTTGATGTCTTCGCTGAGATTTGCCGGTCCCTCCTGCATCACAGCGGAGACAGCACGCTGCATCCCTCATTCTGGCCAGTGATGTTCTAACCACTAGTTTCTTCTGGCTTAGTTTCGATGGTGATGACTTTGACGATGTGGAGGAGGACGAAGGACTAGATGACTTGGAAAACGCCGAGGAGGTCAGTAGCCGCCCTCAGCTTCTTACACTGCACCCGGATAGGTGACGGTTGCCAAAAGGCTTTGCCGTTCCTTCTCCAGGACCATGTATCCCACAGCTATGTCTTGGGATTGTTGTATCTTATTATGTATGAGGTTTTTTAGACTTGTTCTTAGTTTATAGCCCTGGAACTCTCACTGTTTAAACCAGGCTGACCTCTAGCTCACAGAAATCAGCCTTCCTCTGCCACCTGAGTGCTGGGATTAAAGGCATGGGTCCAGGTGGAAATAGCTTTGGTTTCTTATTCACTACTCTATCCCAAGCACTTAAAATACTATTGCTGGGCACCAGATTACAGGTGGTTGTAAGCCACCATGTGGGTGCTGGGAATTGAACTCAGGACCTCTGGAAGAGCAGTCAGTGCTCTGAACCGCTGAGCCAGCTCTCCAGCCCCTCTTTTTGGTTTTTCCAGACAGGGTTTCTCTGTGTAGTTTTGGAGCCTGTCCTGGATCTCACTCTGTAGACCAGGCTGGCCTCGAACTCACAGAGATCCACCTGCCTCCGAGTGCTGGGATTAAAGGCGTGCGCCATTGCCGCCGGCTCTAACTTTATGTTCTGTGCATTGGTGTCAGATCTCCTGGAACTGGAGTGACAGACAGTTGTGAGCTGCCATGTGGGTGCTGGGAATTGAACCCGGGTCCTCTGGGAGAGCAGCCAGTGCTCTTAACCACTGAGCCATCTCTCCAGCCCCCTGGCAGTTTTTGTTCTTTTAAAGTATTTTTTGTGTGCATGCACACGCGTGTCTGTGTGCGGTGCATTTGGAGGGGAAGAGGTTGCTGTCAGGTGTCCTCTGTCATTCTCCGTCTCATTTTCAAGACAGCGTTTCTCTGAACTCGGGGCTCACTGCTTCCACGAGGCTGCCAGTCCAGAACTGGCCCTCCTACTTCTGTGGTTCTAGGCGCGCGCACACACACACACACACACACACACACACACACACACACACACACACGCGCGCGCTGTTATCCACCCAGATTCGTCTATGCAGACGAAGGGTCCAAATTGCGGTCCTCCTGTGTGGGCCCAGCACTTACTCTCTGGGCCGTACCCTAACCCAAGTCTTGGCTTTGGAATCCTGTGAACCCTCGTCATAGGCTGTGCACGCCCCTGGCAGCGTGTGCTGCTCAGTGCCTCTGTTTTCTCTAGGTCGTGACTCTGCTGTCAGAAACCCTTGGCTTTGTGTCTCAGCATCCATGGCAGTGTCTGGCCAGATTTCTGTTGTTGTTTTCTTTTTTTCCTTCTTTTATTGGTGGGGTGGTGGAGTGGTGGGTGGTAGTGATGCTTTTGGATTTTCAAGACAGGGTTTCTCTGTGTAGTTTTGGTACCTGTCCTGGGTCTCACTTTGTAGACCAGAACTCACAGAGACCCACCCGGCTCTGGCCAGATTATTATTATTTGTTTCTGATTTTTTTTGTTTTTGTTTTTTTGGAGCAGAGGATCGAACCCAGGGCCTTGCGCTTGCTAGGCAAGCGCTCTACCACTGAGCTAAATCCCCAACCCCCAGATTCTTATTTGTGTGTGCGTGCGTGCATGCATGCATTGCATTGCAGAGGCCGGAACCCGGGGCCCATGTGTCCTCCATCTCTAGCTGGACAGATGTGTAGATGTGTGGCGGGTTGTTGCTCAGTGTGTGTGTGACTCCCCTCACCCTGTGCAGTCACTCGACCCACTGACTCAGTTGCCGTCTGTGAAAGATCTGGTGTTTATGCAACTTCCTGTTGAGGTTGTGCTCGTCCCGTACAGGGCCAGCCTTCTTTTGGGCAGGGCAGCTGGCCCTAGAGTCCTGAGTCCTCTCTACTGCCAGCTGGGAGACGTTGGTCAGGTTGACTGGCTCTGGAAGCAGTCTTGACATCCGGGAAGCATGGATGAGGTGGCAAGTGCCAATGTCACCATCTTCCTCCCTGGCCCAGAGCGAGCCTGAGCTCTCCCCTCTTCCTCTTCTTGGTCTAGGAAGGTCAGGAGAACGTCGAGATCCTCCCCTCTGGTGAGCGACCGCAGGCCAACCAGAAGCGTATCACAACTCCTTACATGACCAAGTACGAGCGAGCCCGTGTGCTGGGCACCCGGGCTCTCCAGATCGCGTAAGTGTTGTCTCTCTGCTGTCTTCTCTGTCAGCTAGGTCGCTGTGAGCCCCAGCCTGCTGATCCTGTCCAGCCTCTGTGTGCCAGGCATTGTGCCGGGCTCAGGGAGCCTGTGGTGTGGTGTAAAAAACAGGCCATGAAAGCCGGGTGGTGGCGGCACACACCTTTAGTCCCAGCACTCAGGAGGCAGAGACAGGTGGGTGGATGTCTGTGAGTTCGAGGCTAGCCTGGTCTACAGAGCGAGACCCAGGATAGGCACCCAAACTGACGTGTCTGATAAACCAGTGTGGAGCATTCATGGAATGTGAAGTGTCTAGACAAACGCCAATCCAGGAGAACCCACTGTCACCAGGAGAACCCACTGTCACCGTTGTCTTTGGGAGTGAGAGGGCTCCAGCATAGTCCAGGCTTGTGCTCCTTCCCCAGGGACCTCATGCCCTCTGGTGGCGCTCTGCCTGTCCTGCGCACAGCACTGAGCAGTGCCTCTGCTTAGGTGCTTGGGTTGCTTCCGGTTGGGTTTCATCTGGCCCACTAGCACCACCTGGTGGCTGATGTTGCTCACCTCTTGCTGGCTGGGTGAGTGGCATGTTCATTGGTGGTGGCTGCAGCCCAAGACTTAGCCCACACTTGCACTTTGCATGTGGGTAGGGGCCATGATGATCGAAACCCAGTCACTCCTCTTATGTCTGGTGTTAGGGACTAAACCCAGGGCCTGCGTGTTCTTCTGCTGAGCTACACCCCAAGTTTTAGGGGCATTTTGTTATTCAGGGAAGACATTTGGTTTCTGCCCCTGGAAAAATTTCAGGCTCCTGAGAAGAGAGATCAGAATATTTAGTAACAGACCAGTCAGTGTTGCTCTCAAACTGCTTGTTTCCCGACGTCCCCAGCAGCTCTGAAGGTGTGGTCCTCAGAGACCTTCATGAGAAATTCTGTCCCAGGGCTGGAGAGACAGCTGAGCAATAAGAGCACTGGCTGCTCTTGCAGAGGACACAGGTTTGATTCCCACCACCCACATGGTGGCTCTCAACCATCTGTCCCTCCATTTCCAGGATGCTCTTTAAAGGCATGGGCCTACATGCAGGCAAAATACCCATTTTAAAAAACGGAGCATGGTGGCGCATGCCTGTAATCCCAGCACTCGGGAGGCAGAGGCAGGTGGATCTCTGTGAGTTCGAGGCCAGCCTGGTCTACAGAGTGAGTTCCAGGAAAAGTACAAAACTACACAGAGAAACCCTGTCTCAAAAAAAAAAAAAAAAAAAAAAAGGCAGAGGCAGGCAGATCTCTGAGTTCAAGGCCAGTCTGGTCTACAGAGCAAGTTCCAGGACAGCCAGGGCTACATAGAGAAACCTTGTCTCAAAAAAAAAAAAAAAATCTGTCCGGATGGTCTGGGGAAGGTGTGAGCCCTAGATTTGGTGTGCTTCTTAGTAACCCCGAATTTATTGGTGTAAGCAAGGTGATGGGAGGTATCTTTCTTAGGAGATGGCACCTGGTTGACATCTCCTTGTTTGGTGTTGGAGCCTTTTCTTAGACCAAGAATTGTCTGGGATCTGGGCCCTTACAGTGGCCATGTGTGGTCCTAGGCCACTAGAAGCTCATGGTCTGCTGTGGACAGTAGTCTAGTGGCTTTGGTGCCACGAAAGGTGTATGTAAACTAATGGGGCATTGAAGACAGTCATTTCCAGAGTGGGGACATCTGAGCCTCTCAGGCTTGTGGAGAGAGGGACTCAGGAGAAGTGATGTGCAGGTACCTGAGCTTGTTTTCTGTGGCTGTGACAAGTACTTGAGGCGGGTTCCCGGCTCAGTATGTCTGGCTTGCTGTTGTGGAGGTTGGAGGGTCCAGGAACATGGCACCTGCACCTGGTGAGGCCTCGAGCTGCATCCTAACATGGCAGGGTGTCACCTGGTGAGACCAAGCAACCCTGCCGGCTTAGATTTCTCTTCCTCTTCTTATAAAGCCACTTATACCCTCAATGGTCCCACCCTCATGACCTTCCAAAGGCCCCCTCCAGTACCGTCACCACGCTAACCAGGCTGGAGGAGTGTGGCCCTTCTGGGGGTGTTGCTGTGAAGGGCTTGTGGGGCTGGACTGGTGTGGAGAATGGTCTTAGCTCTGCCCCTCTGCCTGTGTGTGACCCTGAGCAGGCTACTCACCTTTCCGTACCTAAGCTTCCTCAGAAGTCAGAGCCGTCAAATGAATAAAGACTATCAAGGTGAGAACAGTGAGTGACATGGAGTCTTCAGTTTTTTGGGATCATTTTCCCGGTGAGGCAGGGAATACCGACTGTCTTCATCTTAAATGAGGCTGTTGGGATATGGAGAGAAATCTAGGGCTTGTCCTTGGAGGCAGAACTTAAATCCAGTCTGCAGGCCTGCTCCCTGCACACCACTGCCACCACAGCTGCCTGCCTAGGGGACCTTCCTCTGAGGATCCGGATACCATAGTGACCTCTGAGCCTTGTTTTCTCCTGTCCCTGCAGGATGTGTGCCCCCGTGATGGTGGAGCTGGAGGGGGAGACGGACCCTTTGCTCATCGCCATGAAGGAACTCAAGTAAGTCCCTCAGACCGTGGTCCCTTCCTCCAGAGCCCAGCATGCAGCTCTCAGGCCTCTCTGTCTGGGGAAGGTGGTTTGATCTTTGTAGATCTCTGACTCATTCATAGTCGGGCTCCCAGGAATTGGGGGGGGGGGGCATTTATGTGGCATACTCTTCTACTACCTGCTCTCTGCTGCAGAGCCCGGGCACCAGCCCCCATGTCCTGTGACTTCTCCCAACAGGGCCCGGAAGATCCCAATCATCATTCGCCGTTACCTGCCAGATGGAAGCTATGAAGATTGGGGCGTGGACGAGCTCATCATCACCGACTGAGCAGAGCTCCTGGACTGTGCCTGGGCACCATTTCTATGCCCACTTTCAATATGTAAATAATAAACATCCCCCTCCCGTCCCTCTGTGCCTGCTGTCCACAGTGCCGCCACCTGCTGCTTCCTTGTTCCTGTCCTGCTGCGGGGAGTGGCCCACATCGAGGTAGTCCCCACATCGAGGTGGTTCTCTGACTGTGAGCTCTTCGGAAGCACCAAGGCCCTTGGCCTCATGAGTCCCCCATCCCTCCCTCTATCTCCCCACGCACCAGAGCAAAAGCTGCTGCAGGCGAGACACCTCAGCTGCCTTCTCAGCAGACAGATGAGTCTTTGTGCCCAGGGAGCTGGTTGCCATGGAGACCCCCAATTTCCTTTCCAGTGGGGACTGGCTGCAGGGGCTTCTCCCTTCTCAGGAGTATCACAGAGCAGGTCTCATCAAGCTAGCCATTGTTCCTCGGGACCTGCCTCAAGCTCTTATCAAGGACTCAGATCCCCTTTCAGGAGTGGTGCCCTAGCAGGAAGTATGGGGGTGCAGTGATCCCCCACTGTCCCCAGGCAGAGACAGCCCTGTTGGGCAAGAACCAAGCACCTGTCCAGCTCCGTCCCAGACCAGTGCCACACAGTGCCCTCCCTGGCCCTCCCTGGCCTGCCACCTGTGCTTCTCAGACCTGAGCTGGGATGATGTGCCCTTGGCTTCAGCCGGAGTTGGAGTTCCTCTCCCGCCTCACTTGGCAATGGGCTCACTTTTGTGCATCCCACTTCCTTTCACATCCTGTGGCAGAGATGTGTGTGCAGCTGGGGATGGTGGGGTACAGCCATAATCTCAGTACTATGGAGGCGCGGAGGCAGGAGCCTCACACAGTGAGTTCAAAGTCAGCCTGGGCTATGAGATTTTTTTTTTTTTTTTTTTTTTTTTAGAAAAGACAGCCATGGACACTGGCATAGTTAGAAGGAAGATGGGCTTCTGAGCAGTCTAGCCTGATCATTGCAACTCCAAGGAGGAGGCATGGTGTGGGCACATGTGTGGGCACCCTGGTCAGGGTGGGAAGGATGAGTGGCCACAGGAGTAGGAGAGGTCCTTGCTGCTCTGGATGAGGGTTAATCCCGGGAGTCACAGACTTCGCACCCCGGCCACCCTCCTCCAAGCCTTTGGAATCCTTTAATCAAGTTGGGTGCTGAAATTTCAGCTCTGAAATGCCGCCTTTGTGCTGGCATCCAGGCAGCCACCCCAGAGTGCGGGGGTCACTCTCGGCCCCATTTCTCTAAATGGGGCCTTTGTTCCCTGCTGGGCCGCTCAGTATCAGATGTGATTAAAGGGAGATGGAGCTTGGGTAGGAGGGGTGTTAACCCTTAGAGGATAGGGTGTAAGGAGATGGAGAAGAGAGCGCTCCCCCCCAACCCCCCTTTGCATTCTGCTGCTGTCAAGAAGCCCCTCATTCAGCTGGCCGGGTCTGGGTTTGTCTTCCTGCGGAATATACCATCACTTGCCAGCATGTGGAACCTCCCAGCTCCTTAGGTTTAAGGTCATTTAAAAACACCTGACTCTGGAGCTGCTGCTGTCCCCAAGCACAGCCAAACCTGTCCAAGGGGTGTGGACAGCCCACTAATGCTGGCCTCCATTTTCCTGCTGCCAAGATTCCATGGTCATCTCATGAGGTAGCAGGCCCCCGCTCCTGATGGGGCCCCTCTATCCTGCCAGCTGCCTACAGTTTCCCTGTCGAGCAGGAGCAGTAGTACATGGACTGGAAGAGGACAGATGTCCTGTTTTTCAGTAGAGGGGCAAGTGAGTGTCAGCATGAAAGGTTGGTATGAGGTGGTTTCATATCTGACAGTGCTGGCATCATAAGATGAAAACCTGCAACCAGGAGAGGGTCTTAAAAGTCAGTATTGCCAAGTTGGGGATTTAGCTCAGTGGTAGAGCGCTTGCCTAGCAAGCGCAAGGTCCTGGGTTCGATCCTCAGCTCCACCAAAAAAAAAAAAAAAAAGTATTGCTAAATCAAAAAAGTTTTCCTAGGGTTCCTGGTCTAGGGAATGCCCCAGGTCACTGGCTCTTGGTTTTATCTGGGGAATCGGGAGTCTCCTGACTCCTGTGATGGGTGAAGGACATGGTGCATGAGTGAGGAAGAGAGCTGAGGAGGAGGGGGCACTCAGTGGCATATGCAAGGCCCTACCCCTTTCCTCTCAGCCTTTATTAGATACTCAGATACATAGATGCATATACCTGGACTTCGCTCAGGGAAAGCTAGGCCCCAAGATTTAATAGAAGTGAAGCAATGAGTCACATCCAACAGGTAAAGATCTATTAAAGGCCAATAAAACCCAAATCAGCTTCTGTGTAGTTTGGGTGGTCTGACCCTGCATCAGCTATTGTTAAAAAGCAATGGTTTCCTGTACCAAGCTTCAAGGATTGATGGAGATGGAGGGATGATGTGGAGCAGAAGAGCTTGGCAAGTGGTTCAGGGCACCGGCTTCCCAAAGCATCAGGCAATGATGCCACTCCCCTGGAGGCCTAACGGATGCACAGCCCTGGCAAACCCAGCAACCAGGGGCATACTAGGAACTTTGCTACTGTGGCACTTCCTGTCAGAGCAACTTGGTAGAGATTTCCCCTGACCTTGGAGATGTGAGCTTGGCAGTGGCATAGGTCATGGCCACCACTGAAGACAAACTTGGGGAGCACAGATGAATGGAGTTGCTTGGGTTAGACTCAAACAGGCTGCTGCTGGCGTGGGCTCGCTCTGTGTGTGTGTGTGTGTGTGTGTGTGTGTGTGTGTGTGTGACAGGTTTCTGTGCACTGGGGGAGGTGATGGGTGGGGAAGCGTAGCCACGGAAGGTCATCCATGCATCCTATGGAACCCGGCCTGATGTGTGTATGTGTGTCATACATTTCTGTGCACTGGGGGAGGTGATGGGTGGAGAAGCATAGCCACAGAAGGTCATCCATGCATCCTATGGAACCCGGCCTGACTGCTCACCTCAGGAACTTGACCAGCCCACTGCCCCTTTTGAATAGCTGTCCCTTGAGGTCCTGGCAGACGCCCCTGTCACATGAACAGAGTGGCTATAGTGAGCGGAGCAGAAGAGAGTGAGTCAGAGCTGGACCTGAAAAGAATGGGTGGCCCCCGTGTGTGTGGCTCCCTTCTGAGGCCTTGTCCCTGGGCACCGGCCCACCCATCAGGAGGCCGGCTGTCCTGGGTCCCACCACCATCCCCATGTCAGGGGAGGAAGATCCTAGGAACGGCTCACCTTTGCACTCTCCTGGCTGCTTCCAGAAAGCTTTGAAGAAGTACAGGTTTGTGGATAAGAGACCAAGAGACAGGCCAGGTCAGGCCACCAAGCAGGCGACCGGAAGTTTTGATTTTATTACTTGGAGTGCTTAATGCAAGTTAATGGGGACTGGAGTAGCTAGAGGGGGGGTGGGGGGGCGGGAGCATGGCGACTATCCAGATAAATAAGGGGCAGCGATGTGTTACATGTGGACTGGGCTGCAGAACAGGAGCTGGGGAGATGGAGCTACGTACTTTATTAAGGTACCGCTGGAGCAAAGGGCAAGGGGGGGATGTACATGGCAGGGGTTTAGTGTCCAGCCTGCTGCCAGCAGCCTGGGTGCTGGGCTCTGGGACTAGGGCCCGTGCAGTGCTCACTCAGCCTGGGGACAGGAGGCTGACCATCAGGAGGCCAGAGGAAGGCTGGGTGAATTGCCTCTGACTCTCTCCTGGTGCCCCTGCCTCCTCACTTGGGGTGGGCCTTGAGGTGTGGGAGGTGATGGGGAAGCACATGGGGGCTCTCCTCAATTAGACAAGGGAAGAGGTTATTGACACAGGATTGGACCTGAGGACCTCTGCCAGTTCCTTCCTGTGTTCAGGTGGGGAGGGGGCATTGAAGGGATCTGGGCGTCCATTGAGTATCCCAACCTACTCCCCACAAAGCTGTTCAAAGCTGCCCTCAGCGAGTCCTTAGGGACAGGACAGAGCCAGCTCCAGGCTTTGAGGCAGGTCCCTGGGAAACCTAGCTCTTAGGCACTGTGACACAGTGGCACACGGGCTTTGAACCCCTTCCTCTCTAAGGAGGAAACGGGAGTGAGGCCTCCCACCCTAAGGCTTCCTACCTCCCTGAAGGAGTGAGCAGGACTTCTCAGGTCCTGGGATAGAGGGTCATTTCTAGGGGTGAGCGGCCCCTCACCCTCAGTCTGGTCCTCCTCTGCCAGCTCAGTCAGGCCTGGGCCTCCAGAGCCAGGGTAGGTAGAGGTCATCAGGGCAGGAGCTGGCAGAGACCTCCCTGCTGCTGCCAGCCTCTGCAGCCTCCTCCACAGCCAGGCCCGAGGTTGATGGGGAGCAGGGCACACAGGCTGGGGGAAGGGGCCCTGGGGCCAGGTGGGGACTGGTGGTGATAGCCCTTTCTAAGGTCGGGACAGAGTCGTATATACTGGCTGCTCCCAGTGTGTGGGACTGTGGGACTGGGGCCCTGAGGGGCTAGGGTCAGAGATGGCCGTATAGAGGGGCCGCTGAGAGGGCCCCATGTAGGAAAAGGCTGAGTAGAGGCCAGAGGCCTGGCCTGCATGGCCATAGTAGGGTCCTGAGGGCTGATGGTCAGAATAGTCAAACTGGGGGCGTGAGATGGAGGGGAAGGCGGAGCCATAGTGGGGCAGACTGAGGGAGGTGTAGGCAATCTGGGAAGTGGATGGCTGGTCAGTGTAGTGTGGGGGTCCCTGGGGGCCTGTGGTCTCTGTCTTCACCTGGGTTTTGGCATCCACACCAGGGGGCGAGACCGTGGGCAGAGCCACACCTGGTGGCTTGGAGATCCAGGCAGAGTGTCCACTGGCCACAGCCAGGGCACTGCCCAGCCCGTAGCCAGCTGCTGAGTAGCTACCCACGTGGCCTGGGTGCCCGTTGGGTGGCAGGTATTGGTCCAGCTCAGTCACATCAAAGGTCTCCATGTTGGACATTACCTCGTGGCTGATCTCCCCGATGTCCACGTTGCCGAAGTCGATGTGGGGCTTCCCGCCCTCCCCCAGGGAGCGCCCATCCCTTTTGGGGTCTGCCTTGCCGGACTGCAGCTCTGTCTTTGGGGTGGTTGGAGGGGTGGGAGGGCCATGGCTCTGACCTGGATAGGAGAGGCGGGGGAGCAAGAATGAGCAGGTTAGAGGCAAGTGGGCCCTAGAAGGCGTCATGGCCCACCTCTAGGCAGCAGGCTGCTGACCTCTGAGACCAGCTTCCCTGACATGCTGCCTAATGGCTGACTCTACTGGGTCATGCTGGGCCATTGTCCCGGACCCTGCCTGCTCTTCAGAGCACTGTTGACATCTCTTGGTCACTCTCCCTGCCTAGCCCTGCCTGCCCTGTCCACTTTGGGCTGTCATCTCTTACCGCCTCCAAACAGCACTGTGCCCTCTTCAATGCAACCTCAAGCCTAGCTCCTCCTTGCCCTGCTCAAGGGGCACTTAGATTACTGGCCCCCTTTTCTTGGCCTGTTAACATTCTCATCCGCACATCTCAGCACTGCTAAGTACCAGGCAGTGTGCCAGATGCTAGGGAGAAATGGAAATAAAATCGGGCCCTGTCTCCAAAAGCTTGCAGCCATGGAGAGATAAGAGCCCCCCACAAGGCTGTAGAGCGGTAGGTGCTGTGTGACGGGACATGCAAAGGACTGAGGAGACTAGAGAAGGAAGCCACCTGCTGTCCCAGGGATGTGGGGAAATCTCATTAAGTGCCTCTGAATGTCCCAGAGGCTCTGATGATGAGATTACATGTAAGGAAGGTGACTAGATTGAATGTCCCATCACAGAGACACAAATCCGTGGCATTGCACTATAAGGCTAGAAGCCGCCAGGGTCAGATCGCACCTTCACCCTCACACTGGAGGTAGAGTGGGGTCCTTCATTAGCCAAGGGCTCCGAACTTCCGGGGACCTACCAAGGCTTGGATTCTGGCTCTGCCATTCACTGTGTGGCCCTGGGCAAACCCTCAACCTTCTTTTAAGCAGTGTGTTAGTAAAGCAGAGATGAGTCAGAGAGCCTAGATACTGTGTGTTGGGGAGCCCTCCTTGATTACGTCTGGAGCTGGATGTTTCCCGGACAGATAGATTCTGCCACCTGAGTCCTGAAGAGGCTTCTCCTATGTGAGTTTCTTCCGGTGCCTCGTTCACTCCATTCCATCCCTACTCCCCCCTCTAGACTGTAGGCTCCTGAGCAGAGACCATGGGCTTCTCTTGGTGGGCTCCTGGTGTCCTCTCCAGTGCCCGACACAAAGTAGGACTTGGCTTGTCTTCTGATGGCAGAGTTTTCTGCTCACTGAGCACTGTCTGCCTGTCACGTTGGCACTTTGCTCATGAGGAACACAAAGAAGGCATCCTCCATAGAGCCAACCCTAAGTCCTGGAGTCTCACCACCTGGGCTCAGACCTCATCCGTGGAGCAAACTACTTTTTCTGTCTCCTCATCTATGGCACGAGGGCGATCTGAGTTGCTGACAGCCCCGCCATACCATTTCGGGCTGATTGGTTGGTGGAAGGAATCAGGACACACAAGGCAACCAGCCTGTGCCTGGCACACTGAGTACTCGGTGTCAACTCATATCCTTAATGAGAATTAAATATGAATGGGCTATGTTTGGTCCCTCCCTAGAATGTACTCAGCATCACCCTAGGGTGGGAGATGTAAGAGGCAGTGATTTCCTCTCCACCCATGTTTGATCACTCACCCCCACCCTCTGGTTTTTCCAGACAGGGCTTCTCTGCATAGCCCTGGCTGTCCTGGAACTCACTCTGTAGACTAGGCTAGCCTCGAACTCAGAGACCCACCTTCCTCTGCCTCTGCTAGGATTAAAGGTGTGCACCACCACCACCTGTCTTTTTGTTTGTTTGATTTTTGATCACTCTTTTCTCAAATGCACCCCTCTGCCCTTTCCTAGTAACTGCTGTGGTGTTTTCTCATGGCATGGCCTCAGCATCATGTACCCTCTGGCAGCCCCAGATACCTTGCCTAACTATAAGCTACCAGATTCCCCAGGAGCTGCCTCTGGTTTCTGTACTCCAGCTAGGGGAACTGCACCCCTGGCCAACCCTTCCCAGATCCCAACTCAGGCTGGGGAACTCTCCAAGGCCTGGCTTCTCCCAGCCCCACAGCAGCTCTGCTAACAGCACACTGGTGGCTCCCAACCCAGCACTCACCTGAGGGGTGCTCTGGGTTCCCGTCGGACATGGGAGAACCTTCTTCCGGGTGCCGGTGGTCCAGGTGGGCGCTCTTGTAGTGAGCCTGGATGGCAGCAGCCCCTCCTTGCTCAGCATCTCCGCCTGGGCATTCTGCGTCGCCCTGGGCCGCCTTCCCATTCTTCCGCCGCCGGGGTTGGTACTTGTAATCTGGATGGTCCTTCTTGTGCTGCATCCGGAGCCGCTCAGCCTCCTCGATGAAGGGGCGCTTGTCACTCTCGTTTAGCAGCCTGGGGGTGGAGGACACCAGAGCCAGCGTGAGTGGTGAAGCACCCAGGCGAGCTTCCCTCTGAGTTTCATTCCTGGGATGGGGAACCCAGAGGGCAGGGCCAAGGCAGGGCTGTGCCCTATGGTTAGTGCCCAGAAAATGCCCCAGCCTGAGGTGGGTGTGATCTCTGTCCCCTACCTCTCAGTGGCCAGAGGGCACCAGGGGCCAGCCTCTGAGCGTGTGGTAAAAAGGAGTTACAAGGGGCAGGCTTCAGTTCAAGGAGAGGGAAATGTTCCTGGTGCTAAAGCTGTAGGCAAGAAGAGCTGGCCGCCTCATTGAAGGGTGAGCTCCCTGGCTCGCACCCTAGAGGTGCATGGACAGGAGCAGATGGCTGCGGAGGAACCCAGTCTCTGCTACTTACTAGCTGTGTGCCAGACTTTGCACAAGTTACTTCTCTGAGTCCGAGTTTCTTCACCTACAAAACGAGGATGATAACATCTACTTCACCTGGGTGTGTGGTCACCAGAAAAAAAAATATATATGAAGTGCCTGGGCCTGGGGAGGGAGGGGCTTGAGAAAACAGGTGCTATTCTGATGGTGCTTGGGGAAGAGGTGCACAGGCGAGCCCGAGGGTGGATCCTCAACTCTAGAAAAATGATTTGGTGACATTTCTGTATGGTGGCATTGGGGGTTCTAGGTGTCACTCCCTATCTGGGACCCGGGAGTGACAGAGAGAGGGTAGAGGAATCTTGGGTCTCTTCCCAGACTCCGGGACAGACTGAGGCCAGCCCATGGCATGGAGAAGCCGCCATTTCAGCACCCCACCCATCCGACTCCAGGTTCAGGTCCAAGTTGGAGGGTGGAGGGTACCAGGTCTTGCCTGCCCCTGGGTAAGGAAGAACAGACCCATGGACTCCAGACACAGGGACCACTAGTCTACTTTAAGGGTGTCTCTCCTCCTGTACACCCAATTGGTGCCCTCTTCTCCTAGGCAACAGAAGACCAAGCCCGCTCTCCGGGCTGGTTATGCCAGGCACCTTCTAGGCAGCAGGGGCGGCGGCAGCATTCCTTTGCAGCTTAGCCCTGGTCTGCCCTGCACCCTCCCAGCAATCCCCAAAGGACCCTCTAGCTGAGCCAGACTCCATTTGGTCAGTGCACTTTCCGCATAGATAGAGACCCCCAAAGCTAGGCCTTAAAAAGAACCACATAGCAGGGTGGTGAGGTTCTGCTAGCATGGGCCCAGAACAGATGCTCCTGGGGTGGCTGGTGACACTGGATACTCTCCCCTACCCTTCTCAGTGTCCCCTGCCCGGCTGGCAACCTGAAATCACCAAGAAAATGGCAAGGAATGTGGGAGAGGGCCACACATATCAGAAGTGCAGGAAGGTCAACACTGGATCCTACCATCACCTCCCAAGTTGCACTGGACCCAATTAGCCCTAACAGAAACCTGGGGGTGCTGTGCGGTGCCAGCTCCAATCTTAACCCCGCTCCCTCCTCCAACGCTGTGCAGGTCCTCACAGCCAGCCTTCACTCCTATACAAGTCCTCACATTCAGGGCTGCCCTTCTCCACTGTCCCCTCCGACACACACACACACACACACACACACACACACACACACACACACACATACACGCCAGCTCAGTCCTCACTTGCTCCTTTTCTTTCCACGAGCCTTTTGGTTTGGAACGGGTGGATGGAGAAGGGAGGCTGGTTCCCAGCCTAGTAGGAAGCTCCTGGTAGGACACTGGCTGCTGTTATATGTGTCCTCCGGTCAGGCCAACAACTGAGCAAGAGCCTGTGTGACTCGGGGCAGGAGAGGCCGGTGAGCCCCTATAGGAGGAGCTTAGCTGTAGTTTCCACACAGGTTAAACAGCACCCAGCATCCCATGCGTCTGCATGCAACCGTTCCTCCCCAGATGGCAGCTGGGGTTAGTGTGCCAGGTGCTCACAGGGCCACCCAGGACCCGTGTTCAAGCGCACTGATCCCAGACTTAGGCTCAGCTCCCCTCAGTCTGTGTTTTAGGCTGTTTGCCAGTTCTGTCTACCCAACCGTCCACGCTCCTGATGTTCTTGGAGTCACGAGCTTGGGAAAAGTGGGTTCAGACCCTTGGTGCAACTGGCCAGCCCAGCCCACATTCGGGTGTCCCGGAGAACCCCCATCCAGGGGCCCTGGTAGCTACCACCTGTTGACACAGTCTTGGTTCCTTAGCATTGTTCTGCCATCCCTGGGGCTGGGTCCTCGGCCCTCAGGGCTCTCCTGCCTCCCCTGTCCCAGGTGGACTGCTGTGGTTACAGTCTGAGTGGCAGCCAGGGACGAGTCTGCCGGAAGGGGACTAAATCAAGGGTTCTAGAGTGGGAGCTGGGACAGGGACCGCGGAGGGACTCCGTAAACTCTTGGCAACAGATGGTGGTGGGAGAGTGGGGGTCCGTTTCTCACTGCTGTTACAGATCTGGACGGACCTTGGACAAAGGAGCTAGCTGCCACTGCTTTTCCAGAGCAGAGCCGAGCTCTGGGCTCAAAGCAGCTGGCCATCCAGCTATTGCCTGGTCTGAGCTGAAGCTGAGGAGGCTGGGGGAGGGGTGCCAGGCCTTCAGCAAGCACATGGCAAGTGCAGGCCAGGAAGCTGCTTCCAGAGCACTCTGTTCTTAGGGAACTGACTGGGCCTTCTACTACTTCCAGCCTTGGGTCTTCATACCAGACCAGCAAAGTGGAAGGAGCTGACTCCTCTAACAGACCTCAAGTCTCCTCCAGCATGGAGCCCTCCGTTCTCCGGTTCTCTGCCCACCCCCAACACTCCAGACCACTCCACAGAGTGAAGTGTGACTCGCCACTGTTATTAGGGAGAATGTGGGGATAGCCTTTAACAAGGATTGGTGACTGGACTCTGTCGCCCACTGACCTAAGTAGTGTGTCTCTCTTGCGCCTGTCTCTTGGAAGGTCTAGTGGGGATCAGGTGACCTCAGCAGTCTAGCATCTGCTGGAGCCCTTCTTCCCTTTTGGGCCTGGCCCAGGGTGCCCGCGGTGTGTCGGGGTGCGCCACACATCTGCAACTGGCCAGGTGAGCACAGGGGTCAAATGTGCACCCTGGGAAAACGTTGCCCCAGAGTTTGAGGCCAGCCTAGGCAGCCTAGGGCTCTGAGGGACCCTGGCAGGAAGCAGGCTTCCTCCTGGCTAGGGTGCTCCACTCCAGTTCTTGAGCTTGGGGAAGAGGTTGCTCAACCATTGGGTGGAGCCCAGGGAGGTAAGATGGCGCCAAAGCTGGAGAGAGTGGAAAGGAGCGAGCAGCTTGGTGGCTCCGGCCTCTTTTTGTGTGCCCTCTCTTGGGAATAAAGAAGCCCTCAGTCTAGAGGCTGGGGTCGGGAAGGTCTCCCAGGGCAGCTGGAACAGGAGAGACCCCGTGGTAGCAGGGAACAAAGTTCTCCATACTCCGCTTTCTCTCCGTTCCTTGTTTTCCCTGCAATCCCTCCTCCTCCCCTCAAGCTCTCTCTCCATCTGGCTGCTTCAGTGCCGCAGCATCGACAGCTAGACCAGTTCTCTCCCAGTTTCCCACATTCTCCCGACCACTGACACTGGGCGGCAGTGGCACCCGAAGTGTGTGAATATGGGATTGGGTGGGGGTCATCAGAGCGTCCCACCATACTGTCCTCCCTGCCCACCACCCACAGAATTCCAACCACGAGGGGGCGCCTCCCCGCCCTCCATCCCAGGATGGGGAGGCCCAGCCTAGGCCGCTGGGGTTCTGAGTTCCAGGGTGAGCCGCCAGAGGAGCCCCCACGAGAGCAGTCTGGGTAGATGGGTGGGCCAAGTCTCAAATCTGGTCTTCTAAAGAGATGGTTGGCCACCCCTAGGAGAGGGGCCTGGGCGATCCTACTCTGGGGCCCCAGGCTAGCCCTAATGCCCGCGAAGCTAGGGCCTGCGGGGCTGTGGCGGGGCGGGGCTCACCTCCAAAGCTTGCCCAGCGTCTTGCTGAGCTCCGCATTGTGGAGGTGCGGGTATTGGTCGGCCAGCTTCCTGCGCGCCGCCTGTGCCCACACCATGAAGGCGTTCATGGGCCGCTTGACGTGCGGCTTGCTCTTGCTGGCGCCGTTGACACGCACGGGCATGGGCACCAGCGTCCAGTCGTAGCCGCTGAGCACCTGGCTGACCGCCTCGCGGATGCACACAGGGAACTTGTCATCGTCTGTTTCACCGTCCTGCTGTTCCTTCTTGACCTTGCCCAGTTCGCCGGGCCCCGGGCTGGCTCGCAGGCCTGAGCCGCCGCCGCCGCCGTCGGGTCCCAGCGACGGCGCGCTGCCAGGGGACAGGCAGCGGGGCTCCTCCGAGCCCACGGGGCTCAGCTCCACCTCTGATAGGTCCTGTTCCTCGGCCATGTCGCTCCCGACCGCCGCCGCCGCCGCCTCGGCCGCCTCCCCCAGGCCCACCGCCGGGGTCCTCGCGAAGAGCCCAACGCCCACCTGGACAAGAAGGAGGGCGCGATGGAGGGGCGCTGTGCGCCACCCCAGGCTGGACGCGGACGTAGCCCCGAGGTGGCGGCCTTCCTTGCGCGCACTAAACCCACTTGGGCCTGGGCCCGAGCACATGCCAGACCCTAAGTGGGTGCGTCCCGCCCCCACCTCTTCCCACCCCCACCCCCCCGATCCCAACCGTCTCTAGGTGTGGGTGGGTTTTTTCCTTAAACCTCCTCTTGGGTGGAGGTTTGTTGATGGAAAGGAAGAAAAACGGACCCTTTATTCGACTCTAATCCGGGCCCCTGGAATTTCCCACCTTTTCTCTCAATTCTCCTTCCCCTCATCTGCCCTGACAGTCTAGGGAAGCTGGGTGGGGGATGCCTGCTTGCCTGTGTGGTGTCAGCCTCTCCCACCCCAAATTGGGGGGGGGAACCCAGGCCCCTGTTGGCAGTCCGGACCCAGGGGAGCAGTGCGCACTCACCTCCTCCGACCTCTCTTCCAGTCTGGGGCTCGTCCTGAGGAAGTGGAAAACCGTGTCCCAAGGTGTGCGGTCCAGCTCGGGGCTGGGGGGGTTGACGCTGATGGACTGGGAGGGAGGGGCTGGGGGCCCTAAGCCTCAGGCCACGGCCTCGTCTGGACGGAGCCTGAATCCTCACCACCAAACACCCTGGCTGGACAGCCTGAGACTGACTGAGCCGCTGCAGACGGCTGGGGAAGGAAGGAGGGGGGGGGGGGGGGGAAAGGGGGGAGGGAAGGGCAGAAGGTGGAGCCTCCAGCGCTGCCTTCATCCCCAACACCCAGGACGCCTCCACTCTGCCCAGCCCCCCCCCCCCCAAGCCCTGCCCGCACCGCTGCCTAGGCCCGTCTCCCTGGACTGAGCTTGGGTTTGGGCGGCTGGTGTGAGAGTTGGAGCATTTTACGTCTGGGAAGGGACAAATGCAGGTGGCGCAGTCAGAACCTGTTGCCTGGGACCCTAGGCCTCTGCCTCAGGTAGTGGCATGGGCTGTTGACAAAGGACTAGAGGGAAAAGCGAAGAAAGCCGTTAACCTGAAAGGGTGGCTGCCTGCCTGTGTTGCTTAACTGAAGAAATCCTCCTGAGTCCCACTGTGTGCTGGGTACCGCTGCCAGATGGCCACACTGTCACCTTCTCCTGCCCTCTCTGACAAGGAGGGCAGGGAGCCGCTGAACTACCTTTGCCCAGGACACATACCCGCTTCAACCCACAATCCACAATCTCTAGATACCAGCATCCAGAAGACTGGACTGGTCCAGGGTAGAGACACGGGAGGCTGAGGTGGGGTGGGTGAGGATCATCTTCAAGAAGGAAAAGGAAGAATTCGGGGTCTCACTCCCATGCTGGGCTCTTCCTCTCCTGGGAAAGGGAAAGAGTCCCAGCCCTGGCTGTCATGAAGTCCTTCAGTGTCCCACACTGAGAAAGGAACAGACTGCCCTGGCTCTGACCCCCTTTTCTCTGCCCCTCACTCCTACCCTTTGTTCTTCCTATCCATCGCCCCAGGGCCCCTTTCCCCTTGCTCATGTCCTCGGTCACACCTCCACAGGCATGGATTGTCCCTTTCTCTCCTCAGTGAAGGCAGCCTTTCCTGGTTAAGTGACTAGGAGGAACTGGGGTGCCCACGGAGGGACAGAGGAGCCTGGGTCACACCACTGACAATGTGTGGCTTCTCTGTCCCTCTTAACTGTACAGGTACTGTCTGGAGTTGGGCAGGAACTGGGGTCTGGAGAATCAAGGCCTCATGATTGGGAAGGCCCCAGGGTGGATAGTGGGACACAATGAGATAGTCACACAGGGTGAAGGCATGTCGAGGGGGTGGCAGACATTGGTAACACACACTCACACATGCTTGCGCACACACAACCAGCCAGACAATTGGGCCAGTGTGTCTGGGGCTGCAGAGCCCAGTGAATTAGGAGTTTGATAAGGGTTTTCTCTTTCTCTCGCTCGCTGGCCTTGGACAATCTCCCCCCAGTTTTCCTCGACGCCACCCCCGACGCTGCCAACCCTCCTCCCCCCGCCTCCCTTCTCTTCCCTGTGCCCAGACTCTTGTTCGGGGCCTTGAAACAGTGAGCTGTCTTTGTTCGAAATACAGGTGAACGGCAATCATGTGATTAACACACACACACATAAAAAGCTTTTTAACAGCGCCCGCCCGGCCTCAGAACCGCCCGGAGAGAAGCCGCCTAGGATGGACAGAGGGACTGAGCTACGAGCATCCAGCCAGTCGTGTCCGGCTCCCCTGCAGCGGTCTCCACCGTCCGCCCGCTGCCCGCCTGCCTGCCTGGCATCTCTCTCCCGGTGGGTCCCTGTTCATCCCTCCACCCTTTGGTCCCTCCTCTTGGAGGGAAGGTCTCCTCTCTTTCTGTGGCTGAGCCTGAGACCCCTGGGGCATGGAGGAGTGCTGTGGGGGAGTGAGCCCAGGATCATAGGAAGCTGCGGGGGGGGTCTCACAGCCGCTGCCCTCTCTAGTTCCTGCCACCACCCTCTTGGGCCCAGCCGCCAGGAAGGGGTGGTGTGTGTGTGGGGGGGGCTCTACAGATGGTTACACCTGGTTTGTGCTCTGTCTCTTTCTCGTCCCTGCACACAGGTTCTCCTGAGTGCTTGGCTTGGTTGGACCCTGCCTCCCTA
Organism: Onychomys torridus; assembly: GCF_903995425.1. Taxonomy (NCBI): domain Eukaryota; kingdom Metazoa; phylum Chordata; class Mammalia; order Rodentia; family Cricetidae; genus Onychomys; species Onychomys torridus. The sequence goes on from NC_050458.1 coordinate 44,412,350, forward strand.
CCTGCTGAGAGATGCTGCTCAGGCAGTCAGGCCTGGGGGGGGGGGCAGAGGAAGGACTGTACGTTGGCTGAGGGATTCCCCCTGTGAAGACGACATCTGTGAGCAACAGGCTGGCAATCAGGGTGCCTTCTGCCTCGGTTTAGGCCTTAGGGACCCAGTTTTCTCCAGCAGGTATAGGCCCCATTTTCTCTACAGAGCAGGGAATTAGGAAAATGGAGAGGGTCCCTGCTGAAGAAGACATCAGGCCTTGGAGATGTCAGGGTGGCCAGGAGGGCCAGGGCTATCATCTGCTTCTTTCCCAGCTGGTAGCGAGAGGGGAGGGGTTGTTTTCTCTCCCTTCCCAACCCTATCCCAGGGATGCTTGTGACCCCCTGCCCCACACCCTATCAAAGCTGGCCTGAGAGGAGGGCTCCTCCCCGCCATGGGTAAGGGGTGGTGCTGGTGTATGCTCCCCAGCAGAGGGCCAAGTGTAGTGGAATCCAGGCTTCCTGCCATGGGGGAGGCCAATCAGGAGCTTCCTGGGTCCAGTTCGTGTTCCTTTTCGATGGTCCCAAACTCCCTCAAAAGATAGCCCTTGGGAGGGACCTGAAATCTTTCAGTCAGACTGGAAGTCCGCTGCCAGGCTGAGTCTCTTGAACACTTCTTCTTTGGGGTGCTGTCCTGCCCAGCAGCAGGCTTCACCCATGATCCCCAACCCCGAGCCCAGGCCCCTCATCTGTCCCATGGCAGAGGAATGCCATCCTTCCCTACCTTGGAGGATATACAGAGGGTGAGAAGAAGCCTGCTGTGTGGCAGAACCAGGAGCCTTGAGGCGTTAGGATGGCTCCAGAAAGTTTGAGCCTTTGCTCAGGAGCTAGGATTACAGGTGTGCACCACCACATCAGCTGTGTGGAGTTAAAACAAATGTTGATTCAGACTCAACATGTCAGATTCTACACCAGACTGGTTCATTTTGAATGAATTTCTGGGAAGGAGAGGCAGGTATACTTTATTTTATTTTTGAAATTCCCTTGGGTTTTCTTCAAGAGGTCCCCAGAACTCCAAGACTGGGAGGGACCCCCTGCCAGATCCAAAATCTCTAAGAAGAATGGATGGGATGTGGACTCTGAGCCAGAGAGCCAGTGGCCAAACTTGTAGTTATGCTAAGATGTCCACGGAGTTTGAGGGTGTGGCAAGGGGGGGCTGTGCATTGGGGAGGTAGAGGCTCAGGGTTAGGGTTAGAAGTCAAGAGTAACCCTGACATCCAACCAGCCCTGGGAGCCTCAGCTTGTACTGGGGGGTGTCTGGGGGTGAGTATGTACCCTTGAATACCTTCTAGGCCGCTCCATCTTGCCAAGGCTATGTCTTCCTCTGTTTGGATATAGTGGAAATGATGTGTTCTACCATTTGTACCCATGTGGCTCTGGGCAGATTAGTCTAGGAATGCTGGGACCTGGTTTTGCCTGTACAATGTTGACAATTTCATACTTTTACTGCCTGTATCTTTAAAGTAAGTGTGTGTATGTAAGGGAGAGAAAGAATAACACACACACACACACACACACACACACACACACACACACACACACACACCTGCTTAGTAATAGCAGTAGGCATTCACTAGCGAAAATGATGGGGTTTTGGGCTAATGCCGAGAGACACGGTGGGGTGCTCTCTCTTCATCCCCATGGCACAGGCACCTGGTTGTAGACCCACCTCCAGGAATTCGGGCTCTGCTTGCTTTTGTAATACCAGGGAATAGGGAGTGGGGGAATGGAACCCTGGGCCGAGAGACTCCCACATACCAGGCAAGCACCCATATCCAGCCCTGACCATCAGGAACTTCTCATATGCCTCTCAAATCCAGGCTCAGGCCAGGGTGGTATGTGATGAGCTCCTGCCTATGAGTGGGCCTCCATGCTGCACTTCTGTGATAGCTGCTCCCAGAGTCTCCCTAACTAGAGTGGACTCTGCCCAGCTCTGAGGGCTCCCTATGTTTGACTCCACTCTCTCAACAACCCCCTGCCTGAGTCTGGTATCCTTATTGTTCAGGGAAGCTGAGGCACAGAAAGGCTGAGGGATGGGCCCATGCTCAACCAGCTAGTTAAGAGAGGTTACAGAGGGCTGGAGAGATGGCTCAGAGGTAAAGAACACTGACTGCTCTTCCAGAGGTCCTGAGTTCAATTCCCAGCAACCATATGGTGGCTCACAACCATCTGTAATGAGATCTGGCGCCCTCTTCTGTATATATAATAAATAAATAAATCTTTAAAAAAAGAGAGAGAGATTATGGATTGAGACCTGGGGTTTGTTTCTCTGGTCCAATCCCTGATGGCTGTCTGCTGTCCCTAGACCCCAGGTAGAGCCACAGGGGCTGCTCCTTTCTTCTCTCCTGCTGGGCTGGGCTATTGACCTCAGCCACCTAGCCCTCTCACGGGGCCTCCCCTAACATTTGCCTGCTCAAGGTCTAGTCCTTGCTTGCAGCCCAGCTAAGAGTCTAGAATTTTTCCCTCCTTCCTCCAGTGGAGAGGTGTGTAGATGTGTATGTGCGTTTCCTGTGTCTTCTCTTCCTGGCCCAGCTTGGTGGTCAGGACTACCGTCCATTTCTGTTGCAGCCCTCTGAGGACCGACTTCATTGGTTTTGGTTGCTCTGCAGCCCAGCATGCCTTGCAGTAGGCCTTGAGTTGAGTTCTTACCTAGGGAGAAAAGGAGGAGGCTGGAGCAGGCAGGCAGGGCTTCCTGGAGGTGGAGGGCTTGTGGTTCTGAGGCAGGAGGAGTATATATGTTCCAAGACCTGACCCAACAGGGGCTCTGGCACTGCCCTGTTTCTGCTCTGAGCTGGAGGCCATTCCAGGGGCCAAAATCTTCCTTCTTCTAACCCCACCCTCTCCGGGAACAAGGAAGTTGGGGCTGGTGCCCAGTGCCGCCTGAGGCAGCCTGGCCTCTGCCCCCTTCTTAGAAGCCCTCAGAGACGGGGACTGCCTGTTCCTGTCATCAGACTCAGCTGCCCCAAAGCTCTTCCTACTTTCTGCTTGGAGCAGCTCAGTTGCCTGGGCCTTTTGTGACTGCCTTCTGTGCAGGGCAGGGCAGGGGGCCAGGAACTGAAACAGGAGGTGATGGTGGCAGGTCCAGGATTTGTTTAACCAGAACCTAAAACCTAGCCTGAACCCTAGAACCTGACATGACTGAGTCCTCCACGGATGATGTAGACTGGAAACACCCCCTCTGGAGCCCCCAAGTTCCAACTGCTGCAGATGCCTGGGTTGCCCTAACTACCTTCCTCCTTTTCTGGGTCTTAGTTTCCCCATTTGTAAAGTGAGGGGCAGGCAAGATATCTTGAGAACCTTGAGAGCCTGTGTCCTGCTTTATAAAGGAGGCCAGTGCCCAGCCCGGTGCCTATCCTTTGTACACCTCAGTGCATCCCTGGGTCTCTCCTGAGGGTGAGGATCATGGGCAGACATCACATCCCCCTACAGTTGTAGTAATGTGTTTCTAATGATGTGTTGAAAGTTCAAGGTTCCAGAGTTGAGAAATTGCCTTTTACTTAAAACACGAACCCTCGATTATTTATTTATTTATTTATTTATTTATTTATTTATTTATTTACTGTTTATTTTCAAGACAAGGTCTCACTATATAGCTCTGGCTGTCCTGGAACTCACTACGTGGCCTCGAACTCACAGAGAAACCCCCGATTTTGTTGTTGTTAGTGTCCTTGATGCTTTAGAATAGGGTCTCGCAGCTGGGTGGTGGTGGTCTCAGCGGCGGGGCACGCCTATAATCCCAGCACTTGGGAGGCAGAGCTAGGAGGATCTCCGTGAGTTCCAGGCCAGCCTGGGCTACCAAGTGAGTTCCAGGAAAGGCTCAAAGCTACACAGAGAAACCCTGTCTCGAAAAACAACAACAACAACAACAACAACAACAACAACAAAAACCACCAAAAAAAACAAAAAACAAAACAAAACAAAAGAATAGGTTCTCACTACGTGGCCCTGACTGGCCCAGGCTTTGCTTGCTTTGTGGCCTAGGCTGGTCTCGAGCTCACTGTCTCCTGCTTCAGACTCTTGGGTATTGTGATTACAGGCAAGTCCCACAGTGTCTTTCTGCTTATGCGCCACTGTTTTGATGGATGACTGTCCCATCACTCCAGAGAGGACAGAGAAGCCAGGGGTGACCTTGGAGGCGCCTCAGTACCTAAGCCCAATGTGGCCTTCCCCAGCTCTGCCTGCTTTGACATTTGTTGAGTGGCTCTGGCTCTTTTCTCTGACTGGGAGCCTTTCCTGCTTCCTGTTCTCCCCCTCCCCTCCCCTCTCTCAAAAGGAAAGGGAGAAGGGCTGTGATTTCCGCTCTCTCATCCCCACACTGAGCTCCCAATCCATGGACCCCAATTTACCCCTGCCCTTGGCCAAGGCCACCCCATAGGCCAGCCTGTCTTCCATCACCTGCCTTGCTTACCCACTCATAGGCCCTTATCTCTTTTGGTTGTGACCCCAGAGCTGGGTTCTGCTCCCCTCCTCGGTGGGGCTACATGATGAAGATCCATAGGAAAAGAAGGGACCATCTGCACGTAGGTGTGGAGGTCGTTTGAGGGCCTGGGAAGGCCTGAGCTAGCACTCAGGGTACACAGCGGTGGGTTTGAATCCCACACCCCCTTGCTTATCAGCTATGCTTCCTCTGCAAATGGCTTAAGGCCTCTGGCTCTTATCGTCTCTTCAGGCTGAGGTTGGGATTAAAGCAGATCTCGTTGACAGACATTTAGGACGGCCCTTGGGTCGTGGTCAGGCCGGTCAATGGCAGTCACTGGTGCTAGCTTCTGCCACAGGTACTGTCCTTCTCTTGAGCTTCAGAGTGGTCCCTGCCGCTTGTGCCTCTCCAGGAGCCCCTGAATCTGCTCCCGCTAACCCAGGCCGAGCAGGAGCAGGGTCCCGGCCTGCTGAACCACACAGAAAAGGAAGCAGGTGACAGCGGTCATGTGATCGTCTGGTTATGGGACTGGGCATCTCTGTGACTTTTGCCTCCAGGACTTCTGAGGACATACCCAAGGGAGGGCTCTGTCGTCTGGAGGGTAAAAGAAGAACTTACATATATATGGGGAGTTGCTTTTCCATTCATTCATTCACTCATTCATTCACTCATTCATTCATTCATTCATTCATTCATTCATTCTCAGATCCCCAGGTGCTTTCTAGGTAACATTGTACAGGACCAGGGAGGGAGGCCTGGAGCAGAGGGACATGGCTGTGGACACGGGGCTGTTCGTACAGGGGAAGCTGCATGTGGCTGGTGGAAAGGTTTCATTATGTCTAGTGGTAGTTGTCAGCAGCTGAGCAAGGGGCTTATTGAGGTGAACAGCCGTCGACTCCCCACCTGGGATTCCTTGTCTCTTTTTTCGGTCATCCAGGGTCCCACCCAGGACTAGGCTGGGTGTGAACTGAGCCCATTCTTTTGTTCTCACGTGGTTTACTTCTGTCCCCAAGAAGTGAAAGTGGGGTGATCGGAGGGATTTGGGCATTTATGTGACTTTGATGATGTCACTTCATTATGAGAAAGGGAGCTGAGTGGTGTGGAGGCCGGGGCACCAGGGCCAGAGAGACCAGAGTTCAAGTGCGGCCTTTGTCCCATTTACCAGGTCAAGCTATCTAATCTCCCTGCGCCTTGATCTCCTCATCCGTAAAATGAGGATGGCGACACCTGCCTTATGAGACTGTCGCAAAGGTGGACAGTAACAAGGAATGGTAAAGCTCTGTGGAGCTCTGAGACAAACCCGGACAGGGTGTCGCCTTTTCTGGGTGACCCACATGGATTGTGAGTTAGTGCCCAGCATTCGCCAGGCACGGCAGCTGATGGTCTACATGAATAGGTCTGGACCGTCATGTCCCTCCCTAAGTGAAGAGGCCCCGTGTGGAGAGCAGGGTCTGTGGAACGGGCCTAGGGGGTGTATGTGCACACATCAAGGAGCTGTGCTTCACATGGTGTGACCTAATCTTCAGCCTACCCAGCCCAGCCACCTGTCTTCTGGTCTTTTGTCTCACCCCCACGTGAGCTGAGACATCAGAGTATGAGTGCCTGATGTTTGTTTGTTTTTGTTTTTGTTTTTGTTTTTTGGAGCTGAGGACCAAACCCAGAACCTTGTGCTTGCTAGGCAAGCGCTCTACCACTGAGCTAAATCCCCAGCTGAGTGCCTGATGTTTGGGGCTTCGATCCAGAGTCAAGTCTTGGTGCCTGGATCTTGGCAGGTGCAGTGAGAGGAACTGTTCCCGACTCTGCTAAGGTCCCAACTCTTGTGTGTGACCTTGGAGAAGTCAGCTGCCCTGTACGTGGAGAGAGTTGGCTTCGGACACCTCTAGTGCCACATTCAGCATCAGGGGGCTTCAAGTCCTACAGGGAAAGGAATGCGCCTAGCTTTGTCTCTGTCTAGGCTGCTGCTTCCCAGCTGAATGTGTAAGCATATTGCAGTAATTCATAAGTGTTTACTGAGCCCGTCGACCATGGAGATACCGCACTAAAAATCCTCCTCCCCCACCCTCCCCTGTAGACCTGTGCCCTGGGCCGGGTCATGCCATTCCTGCCAACCCTGTGGGGCAGGAGCACACATGCCCTCCCAGGTGGGTCCCTGCTTAGGGCTCAGCACAATGGTCAAGTCTACAGACAGACCCATGATCCTCGAGTACCAGAACGCCCCTCTAACGGTTCGTGGGACTTTTCCCTTATGGCATATTGCAACTTATGATTATGTGTTTATTGTCAGCTCTACATGGTCCATCTTCCCTGAGGAGCACAGTGTTATGGCTGCTCAGGGCAGGGGTAGTGATGGTGGTATTTGGTGCATGGTGGTGCCCAGGGCATGACTCAAAGAAGTGACTCAATGAAGCCTCATGGGGAGAGGCATGGGGAACTGGGAAGAGGTTAGAGGTGAGCCTTCTACGGGTCCCTTGTATTTTGAAGGCAGCTGATCGGGTCTTGAGTTCTTCTTTTCTTGGAGTTGGGGCCCTGGAATGGGACATAGCTGGCTGGGGAACCAGGCCCCTGGTATCTAAACAAGGGGAGGAGGGGGCAGAGAGCTGAGCTTGCTCCACCCCTTCCCCCAGCAGTCAGGAAGGACAGGGCAGATCTGTCAGCCTCAGATGCCACCCGCCCCTCCAGGGGACCCAGCCCTGAACCCAGGGAGTCAGGGTGGGGTTGGGGGGGGGACAGGAAGCTCCTATGTCTTCCCCTCCTCCCTCCTATCCCGCCTTCCACCCCCATTCTGGTGAGAGCTTGCAGCCTCAGGCCTTGGCACTCTGAGGATGTGGGTGGGGATGGGGGGAAGAGGGGGATACACAGACACGACAGAAATTCTATTCCTATCCATCCCTTTCCTCTCTGGGTTTTTGGGTGGCTACTGCCCTGGTAGCCCCTGGAGATGTGCCTGGACCTTGATGACAGAGGGACAGGGAAGCACAGTGGGCATTGCCCCCCTGGAGCCCATCCTGCAGGAGGAAGAACAGGCTGGGACCTACAAGCTTCCCTGGGAGGCCAGGCCCAGATGGGAATTGCTAGGTGGTCTCAGGTGGGATACAGCTCATCTCCGGCCACCGCCACTCTCTTTAGCTGCCAAGGTAGCCCCCAAACCGGGTGTCACAGCAAACTCTTTGGAGAACTAACTTGTAAATATGGATTCCCAGGTCCCACTTGGAGTTGCAGATTGGGGTAGAACTCTAATTTTAAAAGTTCAGCTATGAAGATGGACCCGGCAGGGACATTTTTGGAGCATACTGCTTCCAAAGCCCTCTTCTCCAGCCTCAAAACTTCCACCAAGTGGACGGGTCTCTCCCTTGGGCTGTCTGGGAGAGGGGCTGGCTGTAGTGATTGGCTATCTGGGCTCTGTGTGTGTGTGTGTGTGTGTGTGTGTGTGTGTGTGTATGCTGAATGGAGCAGTGTGTTGTCACCTACCAGAGGCACAAAGGAGCCTGGGAGGTCCCAGCTCTGCCTGGAGCTATCGCTGCTCCCTTGGCGCCCCCCCCCCCTTAGAATCTCTTCCTCTTGATTCTGTCTCCATCTCTGTCTCGGCTTCAATTTCTTTCTCTCTGTACTGTTTCCTTTTTCTGCCAACTCTGTAATGTGCTCTCTCTCTCTCTCTTTCTTCTGAGACAGGGTTTCTTTGTGTTTTTTTTTTTTTTTTTTGGATGCCTGTCGTGGAACTCACTCTGTAGACCAGGCTGGCCTTGAACTCACAGAGATCCATCCACCTGCCTCTGCCTCCTTAGTGGTCAGTGTGTCTGAGGCTGTCTCCCTGACCTTCCTTCTCTTCATCCAGTCCGTCGTTGTCTTCAAGGTCCCTGCCTCTCGAGGCTGCATTCCCATCCCTCCCTCAGGCTCTCTTCCCCTCATCTCTCTCTGTGTCTGTTTTTCCCATCTCTCTTTCTCTCTGCGCATTTCCCTAGGGTTGGGGGTGGGGCTGCCTGGGAGTCAGGGAGCTCTGGGAAAATGAGACAGCCATGGGGAGAGGTGACAGGCTGGAAGGATCAAGCTTTCTGTGAAGGATGCCAGAGAGAGCAGGCCTCAGGGTTGGGGCCGCCCTCCTGGCTTAACCTCTGAACCCGCCCCACCTGGCTCCAGCCCATGTTTCCACCTTGCTTCTCTCCAGGTCACCTGTACGCCCTGGGTCACCTCCCTTGGCCCGAGCCCAGCACTAAGCTGCCTCTTTCCGTTTCCAGCTCAGCTACCCAGGGAGGGCACTGTGTTTCTCCCTCTTTGGGCCTCAGTTTCCCCACAGAGACAGCAGTGGCTGGCTGAGATGGCATTTGAAGCCCCACTCTCTTTCTGATGGCGTGAAACCTTTATGTGCAGAGTGAATAAGACTTCCTGTCCCCCGCCCCCCAAGCCTAGAGGACCCAAATGTCAGGGCAGAACTTTTCCTCAGCACCCTGCCCAGACCGTGCACCCTCGTCCTGCCCCCTCTTTCTTACTGAATCCCCCAGGGCTAGCTAGGCCTCCCACCTACCCTTCAAATGACCCTCTAGGGACTGGGGAGCAAGTACCCCCTGGCCCTGGGAAGGCTGAGGTCCCTGAGGCCAGATGTGGATCTATCTGGAAGTTTTGGGTACAGTGCAGGGGTCCGGCTCTCAGATAAGCTGGGCTGGGCCTCCTTTCTCACCTGGGGCTTGATTTCAGGAGACCTGAGAAGGAGGGATCTCCTGTGTTCCTAGACCCCCTGCCTACTCTGGTCCTTGCTGGTCTGGTGGCTTCTGTGAGGGACAAGCAGGGAACAGTCAGGAGAAGGGTTAAGTCAGGGACTCTTGGGATGGCTCTGACCATTCCTCTGGAGCAAACAAGGGCCCTATTCTCTGTGTGGGAATTAATAGCAAGGAGTGGATGTATTGTCATTCAAGCCCTGATCAACTCCCAGAGGAATGTGAGAGAGAAAGAGAGAGAGAGAGAGAGAGAGACAGAGACAGAGACAGAGACAGAGAGACAGAGACAGACAGAGAGACAGAGAGAGGGACAGAGACAGAGACAGAGAGACACAGAGAGAGAGACAGAGAGAGAGACAGAGAGACACAGAGAGAGGGACAGAGACAGACAGACAGAGAGACACAGAGATAGAGACAGAGACAGAGAGAGACAGAGAGACACACAGAGAGAGACGGACACAGAGAGGGACAGAGAGAGAGAGACAGAGACACAGAGAGACAGAGAGACAGACAGAGACAGAGAGAGGACACATATGAAGGCTTGAGACACAGATGTTAAGAGAAGGGCATGAGGACCTGCTAGTCACAGTAGCCCCTGGCATGTGGCTGTAACACCCTAGGACAGATCCTGCCCCCACAGATGTGTCCATGTCCCCACACAGCAGGGAGACCTGATCTTGTCATCTACCACCAAGGCTCTCTCTCATCTTTTATCATTCCCAGATGGCTGTACCCTCCACCCCACATGTCTTTCTCCCCTGACGCCTGGAGCCTGCTTTCTGGGGACCTCCACCTGCCCCTATCTTTGCTTAGGGGTCTGGGGTTCACTTGGACCCCCAGGCTGCTGTGGAAGGCCAGCCTGTGCTGAGCTGTATGTACCCTTTGTCCTGGACCCAGGAGTTCTCTGACCCGGCTCCAGGGTCAGCTCAGACACATCCCTCCAGGTGACCCCTTTAGTTGCCTACATGAGAGGGGAACACTGGGAATCTCAGCCATCACAGGAGACACAACTCATCAGCAGCTGAGCATGAGCCTTCCGGTGTCAGCCTGGCTCATGCCTGAGGACCAGCAGCCCCCAGAGTCGTCTGAAATGTCACGGCCCAATGCAGACCTTGGAGGAGCTCCAGGCCACACTTCTGGTTTTGTGGGCACATCTACAGAGGCCCGGGAGGAGTTGGCACAGGCCATCTGTCTCCAGGATGGTGTCCTGACCCCCGGCATAGAGTCTCACCAAACACAGTACTCAGACTGGGGGCAGAAAGAACGAGGAGCCACAGAGCACCTGGCTGGCTGAGTCAGGCTCCTCGCCTCTCCTCGCCTCTGTCTCTGTGACTCATCACCAACCATCGTCAGCTGGTGGCTTCATTTTGGGGTAAAATGAAACGTAACAGGCAGGCAACCCTCGACCCGGATAGAGTCACTGTAGACAATTTATTTTGTTCTTTTCTTTCCCCTCCCTCCCTCCCTCCCTCCCTCCCTCCCTCCCTCCCTCCCTCCCTTCCTTCCTTCCTTCCTTCCTTCCTTCCTTCTTCCCTCCCTCCCTCCCTCCCTCCCTCCTCCTTCCCTGCCTCTTCCTTCTTTCCTTCCTTCCTTCCTTCCTTCCTTCCTTCCTTCCTCCCTCCCTCCCTCCCTCCTTCCCTCCTCCTTCCCTGCCTCTTCCTTCTTTCCTTCCTTCCCTTCCTTCCTTCCTTCCTTCCTCCCTCCCTCCCTCCCTCCCTCCCTCCCTTTCTCCCTCCCTCCCTCCTCCCTCCCTGCCTCTTCCTTCCTTCCCCTTCTCCTTCCCCCCTTCTTTTCTTTCTCTTTCTTTCTTTCTTTCTTTCTTTCTTTCTTTCTTTCTTTCTTTCTTTCTTTCTTTCTCTCTCCCAAGACAGGGTTTCTCCGTATATTCCTGGCTGTCCTAGAACTCACTATGTAGACCAGGCTGGCCTCAAACTCATCTGTTTAGTTGTTTATTTGGTGCTAGGGGTCAAACCTGGGGCTGTGTGCCTTTGAAACAAGTACACTCCACCACTGAGCTTTAGCCCAGGCCCTGGCTCAGGACTATTACAGTTCCTGGAAGTCTAGGCAGTACCTGGTGCCCTTGGGCTAGCAGGCTTGCTGTGTATATACCATTTGGCTGCTTGCAGCCGCACCTGGCAGCCCCAGCACCTAGAGTGCCATTGGGTTCCTCAGCTGCAGTTTTGGTGGGGGTGAGTTCCTGGTGCCCAGAGCTCCCGTGGACCAATGTCATTCTGTATCTGGTGACCATCCTGTTCCTGCATCCCCGATGGCTGGTAGTGTGGTGAAGCGTCAGGGGACATGGTACTGTGAGACACAATGGCGGCTCTGGGGTCCTTCAGGTCTCAGTTTCCTCCCCTATGAAGCGGTCAGCCTTAGTCACCATGGGAACTGGGGCATGGGGAAGCCAGGCTGCACCCCTGAAGTGTGCATGTGGGGAGCTGGAGTCTGGAGAAGAGGGGACTCCCTGGGGCACCAAGAGGTCAGCAGAGGGTACCAACCTTTCTACCCTGGGCTGTGTTCTAGTCTCTTGTCTCAGCACTGCGACAGGACACCAGACAGAAGCAGCTTAAGGAGGAACGGTTTATTTGGGTTCATACTTGGAGGGTGCAGTCCATCATGGAGAGGAAGTCAGGGCCACAGGAAGCGTGAGGCAGCCAGCCATATTTCATCCACAGTCAGGAAGAAGGGAGATGAATACCAGTCGCACTCCCCCCATTTTCATTATGTGTGTATGTGTGTGTGCATGCAGGTGTGTGCCCATGTGCCTATAGACACCCACAGGAGGCAGAAGAGGGCGTCTGCTGGAGCAGTTGTGAGCAGTTACAGGAAGTTATAAGACACCCAATGTGGGTGCTAGGAACTGAGTTTTGGCCCTCAGCAGAAGCAACGAGCTGAGCCACCTCTCCAGGCCTCATTTCCTCCTTTTGATTTAGTCCAGCCCATGGACTGGTACTGCTCACATTCAGTCTAATTTCCCACCTCAGTCTAATCTAGAGTATTCTCCCCTGCCATGCACTTAGACTTGCCTCTTCAGTAATCTTAGATCCTGCCAACTTGACAGTAAATACTAGCCACTCAAGGCTGGGAGGCTGGACTCCTGTATCCTGATTCACATCAGCTTCCAGGAGCTGAAAGGACCTCAGTAATTCCTTATGCCCAGCCAGGGAGGGGAGAGGATCAGTGAAGGGGGTGATCAGTGAAGACTCAATTTCCTTCCACAAATGGTGTGTCATGGTTCCCAGAGATGGAAAAGTAAAGCAGGGCCACTTTGGGGGTCTTCATGAAGGAACTGGCTCACTGACCTAGGGGAATCCCCAGAGGCAGCCTCTAAGGGGGATAGCAGGTGGGCCAGGCCTATTCTGAGCTCCTTCTGCAAACCTGGTGTAGAGTGTAGGCTCTAACTGGAGGTACAGATGATACATGGCTGAAGAGTGAGCAGCTCAGGGTTTCCCGCTCAGCTTGGAGCTGTGGTGGGTGTTGGATCCTCAGGGGACACAGGCCACAGAACAATCTTGGGGAGGCTTACAAGGTCCTACCCCTCCCGAGCGGCTCAGGAGCTGATGGCCTTGGCGCACATTGTTTCCCCCCGCCTGGCATGTAGGGGAACTCGGGGAATGTGGAATTGAATGATGCTGTTGAGCCAACCCGACTTCTGGCAAGACGAAGTGTAGGGAGGAGGTGAAGTCTGGATGGGAATAGGGAAGGAGCGAGGGACACTTGACGGCTGTCTCGGGCAGGGCTGCTGATGGGGTTGCTGAGAAAAGCTGGGACCACGCCGTCCCGGGTCATCTTCAAACTCGAGCTGCATTCTCTTTCTTGTGCACACCGGTCCCGCCCTCCGAGCCGCAGCCTCCTTTTCTCTAAAGCAGGGGTGACGGAAGCGACTCAGGGCTCAGGAGTGGTGGCATGTGGGCCTATGGTGTTCTGGCCACTGTGCCCTGTGTCGTGCCCAGAGAGCTTCAGAGAGAAGGGCTTTGCAGTGGTCCAGTGGACAGAAGCAGGCAGGGGCTGCAATGTGTAGAGAGCGTCTCCCCAGGTTCCACCAAGCCCCCGCGGTCCCACAACCCTCATATAAAATAATCATACGGACACTTATATTATTTAAACTGCTTGGCCATTAGCTCAGGCCTACCATTGTCTAGCTCTTACTCTTATATTTAGTCCATTTCTGTTAGTCTCTACTTTGCCACGTGGCTCATGGCTTACCAGTACCTTATTTCTTTCTTGTCATGGTGGCGGCTGGCCGTGTCTCTCTCTCCGCCTTCCAATTTCCCAGAATTCTCTTCTCTCTTGTCCCACCTATACTTCCTGCCTGGCCATTGGCCAAACAGCATTTTATTTATACAGAGCAATATCCACAGCAGCAATGTGCTAGATTCAGAGACAGGAGCAATGGATCGGTAGCCTGAGAAGTCATGAACTTATTCAACTGCAAGGACACAGGAGCCTGGCTCTGCCTTGCTCTGAAGCACCCAGATCCAAGGAAGAGTCAGATGGTTAAATACTACATGCCAGACATCAGCCTGGCATGGAGTCAGTGTTGGGCATCTCCTAAGTCTTGATACTACAACCTCACAGCTCAGGGCTTATAGGCTTCTTATGGGCTTACACAAATGTTTGAGAGTGGAAGGAAAAAGCTGTCAGCCACAGGACACACAAAGAAAGGGCTGGGGAGGCGGCCCTGTGAATAAGGTGCATTGGATCCCCAATGCTCACATAAAAAGCTGGGCTTGGTAGCAGGCACCTGTAATCCTATGCTGGAGAGACACAGGCAGGGGCATCCCCGGGGCTTGCCGGTATGCTAGTGAGCTTCAGTTTCAGAGAAATCCTCTCTCAGAACTAGGGTGGAAGGGCTGGAGAGATGACTCAGAGGTTAAGAGCACTGACTGCTCTTCCGTAGGACCCAGGTTCAATTCCCAACACCCACACGGCAGCTCACAACTCTAACTCTGGTTCCAGGGAACCCAACACTCTCACACATGCAGGCAAAACACAATGCATATAAAATAAAATTAAATAAATTACACAAGCAGAGAGTGATTGATGAAGAGAGCCAATAATGACTCTGGTCTACACACACACACACACACACACACACACACACACACACACACACGACATATACAGGAGCATATATATACACATAAAATACATAAAGAAGGAAAAATAGAATTCAATGAGAATTTATTGAAAACCCACACAAGTATTTTTATTGTTGCTTGAGACAGGTTCTCAAGTAGCCCAGGCTGCCCACAAATGCGTGATCCTCCTGATCACCGCACCCCATACATGCCCCACCTTTTTGTTTTTATGTTTTTGGAGTCTCACATTATGGACAGACTGACCTGGAAGTCAGTATGTAGCTCAGACCTGAGGCAATCAATCCCCTTCTGTAACATGGTTCGCAAAGATGGAGGAGTGGGGAAGGGCCACTTGGAGGGTTCTCCTGAAGGAACCAGCTCACTGATGCAGAATGGAATCCCTAAAGACAGCCTCAAAGACGGAGAACAGGTGGGCCAGTCCTGTTCGGAGCTGGTCCACAAACCCTGTGCAGGGACAGTCGTTAACTAGAGGTGCAGAGGGCACAGGACTGAGGGCAGGAAGCCCAAGGGTCCCAGCCTGTGAGCACAGGGGTTGGAGAAACGAGCTACTCTGTCTGCTCCGTGGAAGTGTTTTCAAAAAACAGGGCTGGAGAGATGGCCAAGTGGTTAAGAGCATATACTGCCTTGCAGAAAACTCAAGATTGATCCTCAGCAGCCCTGTCAGGAAGCTCATAACTGCCTGGATCTCCAGCTTCAGGAGAACACAGCACACGTAGGCTCTGAAGGCACCCACTCTCCTGTATCCATACCCTCACATTCATGTTGTTTTGAAAAAGCTCTTTTTTTTTTTCCTTTTTGAGACTGAACTCCTATAGATCCACATGCTTCTGTCTCCCAGGTGCTGGCATTAAAGGCATGTGCCACCACACCTGGCTAATTTAAAAAAAAATCCTTTTAAAATGAAAAAATAAACAGCCAAGCAGTGGTGGCGCACGCCTTTAATCCCAGCACTTGCACTGGGGAGGCAGAGGCAGATGGATCTCTGAGTTTGAGGCTAGCCTGGTCTAGAGAGTGAGTTCCAGAATAGCCAGGGCTACACAGAGAAACCTTGTCTCAAAACAAGCAAACAAACAAATAAATAAACATAAACATAATCATAACCAAATAATTTTATTTGTTTATATATATATGCATATATATTTATTTATAAAGAGATGGGAAAAATTTAGAGATGTTTGTATAGGTCAAGGTGAGTGAGGGGCTCCTTTGTGCCAGACTGAGTGTGTTCAGCAAACACAGCTGTGTCCAGGGTCAACCAGGGACGACTTCCCAGTGGAGGTGCTATTTGGGTCAAACCTTGAAGGAGGGGAAGGGACTGAACAGAAGGAAAAGTGGCCCAGTGATGGTCGGAGGAAAGAATTTAGGTGAAAGTCTGTCTGTAGAAGGGCTGGCTGAGGGTCAGGTGTCAGACTTGGAGTTTATCCTTTGGACAACCAGGAACCATAGAGAGTTTTAAGAAGAGGAATAGGAAAATGACATGGTTGTTGTGTGTATGTGCATTCGTGCATGCATGGGAGTATGTAGTATGTATGAACGTGTGTGTGTGTGTGTGTGTGTGTGTGTGTGTGTGTGTGTGTGTGTGTGTGTGTGTGTGTGTGTTGCTAGGGATGGAGCCCTAAGCCTCTCACATGCTACACAAGAGTTCACCCCTCAGCCTCAACCTCTTTTGCATCTTACCATGTACTCTTAAAGCATCATGGGAGTTTCATAGTTGGAGGAGTGAGGAGGAGGAGGTGCTTGGGGGGCCAAAAGGCTGTTAGGAGCCTGGGGTGTTAATCCTGCTGACGCCGATGAGGCCAGGGAGGGGTGAGAGCAGGAGGGGACAGCTGAGAACTGGGCACGGGCTGGACTTGGGAAGCAGGTGGAAATAGCAGCACTCACTGTTCCTTGGGTGTTCAGCGTGGGCCTGGAGTTTTCTATGTCCGCAGCAAGTGTGTCTCCTTACTGAATCCTTACAATTACCTGAATGAGAGAGGGGCAGGTGACGGGTCCCATTCAATTAGACTCTACATCATGTGAACTTTCAGCTGACCAGGATTCTGTGCCTTACCCTTAAAAACTGTGTCAGCAGCAAGTGACAGACATTTTCCACAAACAAACAAAACAAAAACACATTCAGAAAGTGGACCAGCTGGGTGTGAATCTCTCCAGACTCACGCTCAGCTCTGTGTCTGTGTAGCTATGTGCACATCTGGATGTGTTTATGTATAACTCCTGACAGCAGAACACACAGAAAATGAGCCAGCCTGAGGGGGTGTGAGCTGATGTGTGTGTGTCTACCTGTATCTTCAGGTTCACATCAATGTTATTGTCAGCAAACTGTTCTAGAGTTCCCCATCCCCACCCTCACCACACCTTTTTTATTTGGTTTTTCTTTTCTTTTCTTTTTTTTTTTTTTTTTTTTTTTTGAGACAGGGTTTCTCTGTGTAGCTTTGTGCCTTTTTTCCTGGAACTTGGTAGTCCAGGCTGGCCTCGAACTCACAGAGATGCACCTGGCTCTGCCTCCCGAATGCTGGGATTAAAGGCGTGCGCCACCACCGCCTGGCCTTATTTGGTTTTTCAAGACAGGGTTTCTCTGTGTAGTCTTAACTATTCTGGAACTCGCTCTGTAGACCAGGCTGGCATCAAGCTCACAGAGATCTACCTGCCTCTGCACCACCATTGTCCAGCTGCTTTGTGTTTTTTGACACTGTTATTTGGCGCACACTTATTTATGTCTAAAAAATATTTATTTGCTTATTTATTTATTTAAATTTATGTGTATGCATATATACTTGCATGAGTTTATGTCACCATATGTGTGCAGGTGCCCATAGTAGTTAGAGGACATCAAGTCCCCTGGATCTGGAGTTACAGGCAGTTGTGGGTGCTGGGAATAGAACCCAGATCCTTTGCAAGAGCTCATGGATTCATCTAGACTGGCTGGCCAGCAAGCTCCTAGCATCCTCCGATCTCTGTACCCCCAGTGCTGGGATTATATAGTGCCAGAATTTTACATAGGTGCTGGGAGTCTGAACTCAGGTCCTCAGGCTTGCACTGACTGAGAGATGATTCCCCAGCTCCAGTGTTTTGGATTTCTTACATGGTATTTTCTGTGTCCCATGCCAAGAAGGGCCATTTTCTCTGTTGTTTTTACAACAGGAGACTGAACTGGGCAGGGGCAAATCTTTAACTCTGGGCCAGGTGGTGGTGGCGGCGGCGGCGCATGCCTTTAATTCCAGCACTCAGGAGGTAGAGCAGGCAGATCTCCGTGAGGTCGAGGCCAGCCTGGGCTACAGAGTGAGATCCAGGACAGGCACCAAAACTACACAGAGAAACCCTGTCTCAAAAAACAAAAAACAAAAAACAAAGAAAGAAAGAAAGAAAGAAAGAAAGAAAGAAAGGAAGGAAGGAAGAAAGGAAGAAAAAGAAAAAGAAAAAAACCCCAAAACTTTGACTCCAGCTACTAGCAGGAGCCTGGCTGTACATGCCAGGTATGACTGGAAGCCATGACCGGGTGACCCAAGCCTGGCACTGGGAAAGGTAGCAGCGTCATCTGGGTGAGAGCCAGTGGACCAGTGTGTGCTTTCATTGCCACGTCTGCAAGATGGAGCCACAGTTGGCTTCTGAGGTCATTGTGATGTGTGGGAACACTTGGAATGTGCCCCTTGGGACACAGGAAACACCCCTTCCACAGATATTTATCTATTGCATGCCATGTGTTCTCAGGTCCTCAGGCTACACCAGTGAAGAGGTACAATTCAAACTGTACCCAAAGGAAATAAGCAAAAACCAAAATAAATTGATTGGGAGGAGGGTAGTACTAAGGATGGAGGAGTCTAAGGCCTGGTGCATGCTGGGAAAAACACTTTGTACTGAACACCCTCTCCCTTTTTTGGATACAAACTGCCCAGGCTAGCCTTGAACTTGAAGTCCTCCTGACTCAGCCCCCCAAGTATTTGGAACCACAGGCCTGAACTATCACAAGGGTTACAAATTGTTTTCATGATGTAATTTGAGGAAATCGAGCAAAGAGGAAGAGTCCAAAGCAGAAAAAAGGATAGGTAGCCACAGCCCTGAACAGAGGGATCGAGGCTGGCCTTTCTGAGATCAAGACACTTGACTGAAGACCTGAAGCTTCTGAGGAGCTCAGACACAGAGGTGTCTCAGAAAGAACATTCCAGATAAGAGGAACACTGGGTGGCTCTGTCCCAGTGGGCGAGGTGGCTGGGGTGTTCTAGGATCAGCTGCAGTTGAAGGACAGAGGGCATGCAATAGGGTCACCACATGAGGCCCCCACATGAGGCCCCCACATGAAGCTACCACCTGGTCTCTGCACAGGTCTGGCTTGGCTCTGAGGATGGGATGGTAGAAGGTTGATGCACAGCAGAGATATGTTGGAGCCTACACTGTCAAGGGTGTGCCTAGTCTGCACTCCTGGGAAGGCCTGAGGGTGTCCTGGAATTAGCTCCTGGAGATAATTCACAAGAGTGGATGGTAAACTAAGAGATGGTCCTCATCTGCAGTCCCAGCACTTGGGAGGCATAGGCAAGACCATCCTAAGTTCATGGCTAGCCTGGACTACTTAATGAGGCCAACCTGGGCTACATATTGAGACCCTAATACCCTGATTGGGTTTGTGAGTTAGTTTTTCCCATTTAAAAATTACTTCTTTTTTAATTTTAATTTTAAAATTTCTTTTATTGAAAATAGACTTTTTTTTTTAACCCCATACAATACATTCTGCTAAACCCTCCTGCAACTCCTCCAAGACCCCTCCTTTCTTTTTGGCCGTGCTATAATCTATAACTGAGCCACATTTCACGCCTTAAAAATTATTCTTCCTGGGCCTGAAGAGATGGCTCAGCGGTTAAGAGCACTGGCTGCTCTTCCAGAGGTCCTGAGTTCAATTCCCAGCACCCAGATCAGGCACCTCACACCTGTCTGTAACTCCCATTCCAGGGCATCCTCATATGCACACAAAGTAACAAGAAATAAGTCTGAAAAAAATTACTTTTCCTGCTGGGCGTGGTAGCACAGCGGCAGTGGCGCACGCCTTTAATCCCAGCACTCAGGAGGCAGAGGCAGGTGGATCTCTGAGTTCGAGGCCAGCCTGGTCTACAGAGTGAGTTCCGGGAATGCCAGGACCATTTCACAGAGAAACCCTGTCTTGAAACACACACACGCACACGCACACACACACGCACACGCACACGCACACGCACACGCACACGCACACGCACACGCACACGCACACTCTTCCTCTTCTTCACAGCATGGTTGACATACAAGGCTCTCAGACTTAATATACACTGAAACGGGCTTTGACACACGGCAAACCCCAAAGGTAAAACCACTCTCGCCCAGTTTCCTTCTTAGCAATCTCTTCCTCCAACAGCGCCCCCTCCCCAGGGAGCCACTGATGGGACTGCTCCACTATGAGTTACTCTGCACCTTCTAGAACCTTCTCGTGGAACTCACAGTCTGTGCTTTGGGGAGCAGAGCGCCTGGCCCCTTTCATGCAGCATAATTATTTCAAGCTCCGTCACTGCTGCTGTGTGTCGGAGCGCTTCCTTTTTATTGTGCAAGAGCACCCAGCTGTATGGACAGACCGTAATTTGTTTACCCATCCGTCTGTTGATGGATGTTTGGGCTGCTTCCAGATTTGGGCTTATTACAAACAAAACCACTTTGAGCATTTGTGTTGTCGTTGTATAGACTTATGTTTCTCTTCTTGTAGGTAAACACCTAGGAGTGCCATGTCTGGGTCAGAGGGTATGTCTATTTAACTTTGCAAGACTTTTTTTTTTTTCTTTTGGTTGTTGTAGTTTACAAAGTGGCTGCACCACTTGATGTCCCTACTAGCAGAGTGTGAGAGTGTCCAGCTTCTCCCCACGCTGACTGACACCTGCTGTGGCCACTTTACTCAAGGTTTCTTGTCCTGATAAACACAGAGGTGCCTCAGCACGGCTCTGGTTGGTTTTTCCCCTAATGCATCGTGTTCTGATGTCTCTTGTGCTCATATGCCGCATGTCCTCTTGGTTGAATTATCTACAGGTCTTTTATCTATTAGGAAAAAAAAAGGAAGCCAGGTGGTGGTGGCACACATCTTTAGTCCCAACACTAGAGAGGCAGAGGCAGGCGGATCTCTGTGAGTTCAAGGCCAGCCTAGTCTACAGAGTGAGTTCCAGGACAGTCAGGACTGCACAGAGAAACCCTATCTCAAAAAACTGGGGGAAAAATAGGATTTGGGGGCTCGAGGATGCGACCCAGTTGGTAGAGTGCTGGCCTAGGGTGCACAAAGCCCTGTTCCATCTACAGCAAAACATAGACAACGTGTGTTCA
Organism: Onychomys torridus; assembly: GCF_903995425.1. Classification (NCBI taxonomy): domain Eukaryota; kingdom Metazoa; phylum Chordata; class Mammalia; order Rodentia; family Cricetidae; genus Onychomys; species Onychomys torridus. The sequence continues at coordinate 44,432,928 of NC_050458.1, forward strand.
GGCAGGATTGTAATCCCAGCACTTGGGAGGTAGAAGTAGGAGGACCAAGATGTCCAAGGTTATCCTCTGCTATAGAGAGTTCAAGACCAGCCTGGGATAGATCTCGAGATAGTATCTCAAAACATAAATAGGACCAGGGAGATGGCTGAGCTGGTAAAAGGGCTTGCAATCCCAAGAACTCATGAAAAGAGCCAGATGTGGCACACATCTGTAATCCCAGCACTCACAGCGATATGGGAGGTGGAAAAAGAGGAATCAGCTGGAAGCTCCTGGGCCAGCTGCAGAGTGAGGTGGGAACGAGAGAGACCCTGCCTCAGCAAGGTAGGGGGAAGAACTGACTCACAGAAGTTGTCCTCTGCCCTTTACACGTATACCCTGTACCACACGTAAGCTCACACACACACACACACACACACACACACACACACACATTTGTAAAAAATGATGATAATAAGGGATGGGAAGATGGTGGCTCAGTGGTTAGAAGCACTTGGTTTTTCAGAGGCCCTCGGTTTGATTCTTAGCACTCACGTGATGGCTCACAACCATCCTTAACCCCAGTTCCAGGGAACCCAGCTGGCACATACATGATACACATACATGCATCATGCAAGCAAAACATTTACTTACATAAAGTAAAATAAATAAAGCTAAAAAAATTTAAAATTAAAATAGGGATATTAGAGTTCTTGAATTTTGAGGATTCCTTATATTTTATGATTACAGATCTTTATTGCCTATGACTCTCTGTCTTTGGATTGTCTTCAATTAAAAAAAAAAAAACTTTTATTAGGCCAGATGTGGTGGCCCACACCTTTAATCCCAGCACTCAGAGGCGAGGCAGGTGGACCTCTGTGAGTTTAAGACCAGCCTGGTCTATATTGTGAATTATAGGACAGCCAGGGTCTTGAAAAATAAAACCTTTTAATTAGCACATAGTGATTTTCGTGAAATGGTGTCCTTTGAAGAGCAAGAGTTTTGTTTATCTTCTCTTCCTTTTATGCACCTTGCATCTTTGCCTGAGGTCTCAGATTTCCCCCAGAAGCATAACAGTTTCAGATATGCTATTTATGCCTGTGACCCACTTGGGGAATTTTCTTGTATATGCTGAGATGCAGGTTGTTTCGCACATGGCTAGTCAGTTGCTCACACATTATTGGAGAGACTGTCCTTTCTCCAGCAACCTGTTATTTATTTATTTATCTATTCATTCATTCATTCATTTATTTGTTTGTTTGTTTGTTTGTTTAGGTTTTTCAAGATAGCGTTTCTCTGTGCAGCTTTTGGAGCCTGTCCTGGAAGTCGCTCTGTAGACCAGGCTGGCCTCAAACTCACAGAGATCTGCCTGCCTCTGCCTTTTGAGTGCTGGAATTAAAGGCATGCACCACCACCATCTGGCTGACCTGTCTTTTTTTTTTTTTTTTTAAAGAAAATTTGCCTTAGTTTGCTTTCTGTTTCTGGAACATACTCCATGACCAAATACAACTTGGGGAGTGTAGGTGGATTTTTCTGTCCTGCCAGCCAGCTCCCAAATAACCACACAGAGACTTCTTATTAATTATGGAAGCTCAGCTGACAGCTTAGGCTTGTTTCTAACTAGCTCTTATAACTTAAATTAACCCATAATTTTATCAATCTATGTTCTACCACGTGGCTTTTACTTCTATCCCATTTTGGGTGTCTGACTCATTCTGCGTCTGACTGGTTTCTCGGCCCTTCTTCTCCCTGGCATCCTCTATGCCTAGAAATCCCGCCTAGCTATTGGCTGTTCAGCTTTTTATTAAACCATTCACAGTGACAGATCTTCACACAGTGTGAAGGATATTCCACAGCAGGGGAGGAGAGGGTTTGTTTCATTTTACAGCTTACAGTCCATCGTGAAGGGATGTCAAGGCAGGGACTCTAGGCAGGAACTCAAGCAGAGGCTGAGGAGGGGAGCTGCTTGCTGGCTTGCTCCCTGGGGCTTGCTCAACCTGCTTTCTTATAGAACCCGGGACCATTTGACAAACATAGCACTTCCCACCATGGGCTGGCCCCTCCTGCATCCATCATTAATCAAGAAAACGCCCCACAGGCTTGTGCATGGGCCAATCTAATGGAGGCTTTTTCTCAGTTGAGGCTCCTCTTTCCAGTGACTGTGGTTTGTGGCAAGTTGATAAAAAACAAACAAACAAACAAAAAACAAAACCCCAGCATAGTACTTTATTATTTACTTACTTTGTGTGTGTGCAGATGTATGTGTTTGGGCACATCTGTGCAGCAGTCAGAGGACAACATGTGGAAGTCAGTTCTCTCCTTATACCGTGTAGGCTCTGGGGATTGAACTCACGTTATCAGGTTTGGTGGCAAGCACCTCCAACTGCTGGGCCAGCCTTCTGCCCCTGCTTTGTCTTTTGCATGTATGTTGAAAATTAATTGAGTATGTGAGTTTATTCTTAGGCACTGTTTGCCCACTGATCTGCATTTTTGTTTGTTGTTTTGTTTTGTTTTTCAAGACATGGTTTCTCTGTGTAGCCCTGGCTGTCCTGGAACTCACTCTGTAGCCCAGGCTGGCCTTGAGCTCACAGAGATCCACCTGCCTCTGCCTCCCGAGTGCTGGGATTAAAGGTGTGTCACCACACCCAGGACATATATATATGTATTTTTTAATGGAGTACTATCTGCAGTGGTCATTTTGGTCTTGTCTGTCACGTGATCAGTTGGTATGAGGTCATGTGTGTGGAGGTCAGAGGATGACCTCAAGTTCTAGTCCTTGCTGTCCATCTTGTTTGGTTGAAGGAAGCCGTTGAGCTTCCAGGGATTGTCCTATGTCAGCCACCATCGCTTGGTAGAGAGAAGCAGGCGGTCGAGCTCTAACCACTGAGACATAGCACTGACCCCTTTTTGCGTTTTCATTGGGTCTGGAATTGGCTTACATCTGTCCAGCAGTTTCAGGAAACTGGTACCTCACCAACATGGAGTCTTTTCATCTGTGAACATAACAGACCTTTACAGTGGATTGTTGTTTAATGTCGCTCAGCAGTATTGTGTAGATTTCACGTGTAGGTCTTCACTTCTTCTGTTAAATTTATTCATAAGCCTTTGCTTTAAAAAATTGTTAGCCAGGCGGTGGTGGCGCACACCTTTAACACTAGCATTCGGGAGGCAGAGGCAGGTGGATCTCTGTGAGTTCAAGGTCAACCTGGTCTACAGAGCGAGATCCAGGACAGCCAGGGCTACACAGAGAAACCAAAAAAAAAAAAACCCAAAAAACCCCAACAACAACAACAACAACAACAACAAAACCCAAACAACAACAAAACAACCTTGAAAAACAGAACAAACAAACTGTTTATGTGTGCACATGATGCAGTGCATATTGTGGACGTCACAAGACAACACACAGGAGTCAGTTCTCTCTTTCCCCTACGTGGGTCCCAGGATCAAACCCAAGTGCTTTTGCCCCCTGAACCATCTTTCTCACCCTCACCACTGAACCATACCTCTCACAGTGTAGGGCTGTTTTAGCCGGCAAGTTGTCTTGCTTTTATGTTTCAGTTTGGCAAAAAGTTTAAGTTACAGAAAGAGTTTATAAGGACACTCCAAAAAAAAAAAAAATCCAGAAATATCCTTTATCTAGATTTCTATGATGTTAACAGTTTCCGCTCCCCCAACACCCACATACCCAAGACAAAGTCTCACTATGTAGCCTTGACCTGAACTCACTTTATAGACCAGGCTGGCCCCAAACTCAGGAGGTAGAGGCAGGAGGACCAGGGGTTCAAGATCTTCTTGACTGCATAGTAAGTTTTAGGCCAGCCTGGGCTACATGAGACCCTGTCTTTAGAAAGGGAAGGAGAAAGAGGGAATTAACATTGGTGCAGAGCTATCGAGTGAGTGAATTACTGACTTCAGATTCCCTTAGTGTTTCTAATAGTAGTATGTCCTTCCTTCCTCCTTCCCTCCCTCCCTCCCGGTGGAGATCGGAGGACAGCTTGAGGGAGTTGTTTCTCTCCTTCCACTACATAGGCTCTGGGGATCAAACTCAGATCATCAGTCTTGGCGGCAAGCACCTGTATCATATGAGCCCTCTTGTTGACCCTCCATTTGTTCAATCTTAATATATCTGTAAGATAGTGTCAAGATTGCTAACTCACACTCTGGTTTAAAATAAACGTATCACCGATCACACAGTGTTTGTGCATGGTTCTCTCTGCCTTTACTTTCAAGTCTCCAGTCAACACATCACTGTTGGCTCAACAACCCCCACCTCTTCCAGCATTCTGTGTCATTATGCATTTAGAATATAAATTTATCCCAATTTCCTCAAATTTCTTATTTGGTGATACTGTTTAAGATTCAGATTTACTTATTTATTGCTTTTTCAAGACAGGGTTTCTCTGTGTAGTCCTGGCTGTCCTGGAACTCTATAGACCAGGCTGGCCTTGAACTCAGAGATCCACCTGCCTCTGCCTCCCAAGTGCTGGGATTAAAGGCGTGCGCCACCAAGCCCAGCTGATTCATTTTTATTTTAATTATGTGTATGTGTGTGGATCTATCATATGAGTGCCCGCCGAGGCCAGAGAGGGTGTCAGATCCCCTGGAAGTAAAGTTCCAAGAGACTGTGAGCTGGCCAACAGGGGTGCTGGGAACCGAACTGAGGTCTGTAAGAGCAGTGTATGCTCTTAACTGTGGCTGCTTTTCCAACTCTAGTAACACTATTTTAAATACTTAAAAACTTAATTTCTGATTGTTGGTAGTATATAGAAATGGAAGTAACTTTTGTATATTGACCTTGCCAAACTTTTTTTTTTTTTTTTTTTAGACAGATTTTCTGTGTAGCTCTGGCTGTCCTGGAACTCCCTATATAGACCAGGCTAGCCTCGAACTCACAGAGATCCATCTGCCTCTGCCTCCCGAGTGCTGGGATTAAAGGCGTGTGCCACCACTGCTTAGTGCTAAACTGACTTGTTAATGATACAATTTTTTTTAGTCATTTGTTTTGGATTTTCCATAGAACTGTCTGAAGAGTATCATTTTCCACTTCCACTTTGCTGCCTTTTATTCCGTATTCTTGCCTTACTGCACTGGCTTCTCTGTTAGTGCTGAGTGGAAGGGAGAGCAGACGCCCACCATGAAGGTAGAGATCACAGAATCCTTAAAGGACTGGGGTTTAGTGATTGATGGCTGTGTGGGGGAGGGTCACTGCATGGGAGATGGAGGGATGGTGTTGTCAGGGGGCCCCTTCTCAGCAGAGGTAGAAAGAGACTGGCCTTCCTGAGTCCTCCTTCTACACTGGAGCTTAAATACGAAGGGGCTGAACTATGGATGTTTTCAGAAAGTCTCAAGTCTGCTTGGGCCCCCATATTGGCTTGGGCTGCTTGGGCAGCCCTCAAATATTCCTCTTCTTTGTTTGAGGACCCCTCTCGAAGCAGCTGAATGGGAGAGGGGTTCCAACTGATGAAAAGGTGGGGTTGCCATCAGGTCATTGTTAGGGGAGTCTCAGCTCAGGTGTCCGTCTGTGGGGATCTTGAGGAAGATAGGGTGGCCGTGAGACTCCACAGCAGTAGCCGTGACAGGCTGACCATCATCTCATGCCTTGTTTGTGGCCATTCCTGCAGTGTTCCTCAGTGCCCTGTGAGGTGACTACGATGATCCCTGTCTCACTATCTGTGGCGACCTTCTCCAACCCCTAAGAATCGGCATTCAGAGGCACTGGGAACTGCTGTGTTCTTACCCCAGCCACCTCTGTTCAGACATCCTGCCCTGAAATTCTGCCCTGCCACCCTCCCTGTCCAGTGCCAGAAGTGCCAGGCCCACTTCCTGGGGCTTCTTCTACTTACATAATCTGTCTCCTCCCAGATTAGAGACTTTATCTCGATCCTCCTCACACCCCCTTCACCTAGAAAGAGCCTTAGTACACACTGGCCATTAGCAACCACTGTTGCCCCAAATGCACAGCGGGACAGCAATGTCAGGAGCCATCTTGTCAACCCAATCTGGGATCACTAGGAAGACCTCCTCCGATGAGACTGTCACTTGGGAAAGGATGAAGCCTGGCCCAAAGGCATCTTGGAGCCCACGCTTCCCTGCATTATACTCCGCCACCAGCCGGCCCCAGGATGCTCCAGGAAGTGCTGTGCATGACACCCGCCCCCAGGCGCCACCTCTTAGAGAAGGGACCATTGTCTCCGAAGGGTTAACGAGGAATGCAAGGAAGGGGCCCTTTAGCCATGATGCCCTCTGACCTTTCATAAATCAGAGGGGCTGGGGGCGAGGGGTTGCTTGGCAGGACTTGGTGGGGTGGGGACTTAGAAGCAGCTGCGCGCGACGTTGACATTGTTCCCACCATTCTGAGTGCAACAAATCCCTCTATTGTGTTCCTGGTTTATCTGGTTCCTCTTGTTTATGAGCAGGGCTCCTTTGGCAGTGGTTCCAGCCCTGGGCGGGTGGAAAGAGTGCTGGCACGCACTGAAGGGGGAGGGGCGGGAGGGGGCGCTGTCAATGCCCACATTGTCCCTGAGCTTTTTGTTTCTACTGTAATGACATGTTGAGAGAGAGAGAGAGAGAGAGAGAGAGAGAGAGAGAGAGAGAGAGAGAGAGAAGCTGAGGAGGGAAGAGAATGGCCGAGCAAGGGCCCGGGTGTGGATTGATATCTGGGCCTGGGCGGATGTGCTGGCAGCTGGGCAGCAGGGCTGCATGGAGCCAGGCAGGGGTGCCGGGGGGAGGGGTGGTGGCATGAGGGGTCAGCCAGTCTCCCCCACCCTAACCTCTGCTGCCTGGCACCAGGTTCCCCCACCATCCGCGGGTCCTCCTCAGGCAGCTGGAGTGGGGCTAGTGCCAGGGTTGGTTGGGGTCTGCATTCCTCCGATGTGGCCCTGTCTGCCTGGGCTGCCTGGGCAGCTGGCTTTGCCTCTCACTTCTGCATCTAAGGTCTGTGAAATGGGCAGTGCAAGGGCTGAAAGGCTGCCTGACCTTCTGGAAACGGAAGGGGGTTCTCCCTAGCCTTAAGGCTGCAGTCCTGAGCTCAGGCAGAGGGGGAAACACAGAGCCCCAAACTGGCCTCCAGAATGGCAATACCAAATGCCAGCTTGGCTCTGAGGGCCTCATCTCCCATCTGGGCCTCTGACAGATGTGAGGGGAGGGGAAAGAGAGGAACCTGAGCATGAGAGGTGGAGCCATGGGCCCATCCCACTCAGCCACAGGCTACTAGATGGCTCCGTAGTCTGTCTCTCTCCTCAGGTGTCAGGCTCCAGCCTGGGCTTATCTAGATGTGTGAATTCAAGATATCTGAAGGAGACATGAAGGCCCTGGACCTCTCCAAGATGGAGGGGGCTCTGAGGCTGTGGACTTCTCCCTGCCACATTGTGTGTGGCTTTCTCTGTAACACCAGTTAGGAAGTCACCTGCCTGTGCCGGCCCATCTCTATGACATAGAGTGAACACTCTGTCTTTGGCCAGCCCAGACTCTGGGGAAATTCTTTTCTGCCTCTGCCTCAGGAACCACACAGAACAAGTCAAGGCTCTCTGAGATTCTGACTCTTCACTTGCAAAATGCTGACAGTGGTCCCCACTGTCCTTACCAGGCCACATGTGGATCTGTGGAAAGTTCAAGATCCTCTGAGAGCCTCCTTAGCTAGGAGCTTGCTGTCCTGGGAATAGTTGAGGAGATCCTTCACAGGAACCCAGTTGTTTGGTTGTTTTTTATTTATTTATTTATTTTAATTTTTAATGTTTTTACCTGAGGAAGATTAGGGTAAAGGCCATATATAGCCAGGATGAGGACTCAGAGCTCAGCCTAAGATCAGGGCTCAGTCTAGCATGAGGATTGAGGCTTAGTCAGTCAGAGGTTAGGATCATGGCTTAGATTGTAGCTAGGATCAGGGCTCATTCTAGCTTCAGGATCAGGGCTTAGTCAGGGGGTAGGATCATGGCCTGGGGTACAGTCAGGGTCAGGGCTCAGTCTGTAGCTGAGGGACAACTTCACTGTAGGAGAAAGGACCAGTGTAGTGTAGGGTATGGAAAAAGGCTCAGGAGATAGACTGTATCAGAGACAGGGTGGATATTCATTCTAGAGTTAGGATAATGGTTCTAGCTGGGCTTGAGGCATAGTCCACGACCAGGGAAAGTGCTCATTTTAGATTCAGGACTAGGGTTCGTGTCTGCCACCAAGATCAAGGCTGGTAAGTGTTCACTTTGGGTTTAAGGTCAGGCTGCAGGCTGGGGTCAGGGCCAGGGTCAGGCTGGGTAAAGGCCTCTGGCATTCACCCAGCTTTGATGGACAATCTATAGCCAGTGTCAAGGGCTCTGTCTGTGGCTGGCCTGGGGCCAGGGCTCAGCTGTGATGTGGGTCAGGACCCTGTCTGGGGCTGTGTCTGTGAAGAGATGCTTGGGGGTTGGGAAACATAGCAAGTGCAGAGAGATTGGGGAGGGTGGAGTGGAAGGGGTTGGACCAGAAAAAGAAGAGAGGTTGAGGAGCCCCTGACCGTGTGCAGAGATGCTGGTAGGAGGTTGCTAGTTGGGAAGATGTCACCATGGGGCTGCTCCTAAGTCTGGGGTAATGGTGGCTGGACTAATGTTGGGGGCATATGTGTGATGTGGGAGGTTAGCATGGAGGCATGCTGATGCCTTCTCTGCCAGTCATCCTGAGCTGTGGGTACTGTTTCTTCAGCACGCGGGGTCTGCATCCCACAAGGGTCCCAGCCATCCCACATGACTGGAGTCTGAACCTTGCACAACCCTGTCAGCTGAGAGCCGTGATAATTGGCTGGTGACTGGAGATGTTCCAAGATCAGAAACAGCTCCAAGGCCTAGCAAGGACCAGCTTAGAGGTGACTGGGCAGGATGACTGTCAGGTCAGAGGTCAGTCACAGCCGTATGTGCCACAGACCTTTATTCCTCTACTACCTAAGCAAACTCTGGTTATAGGCACATGACCAAGGCAAGCAGAGACAGGTCCAATGTGAGGACATGGAGAGTGGTGGGGGGTCCCCCAAACCCACATCTTTAGATGCTTTCTAAGAAGCCCATGGGGACTGTGGTAGCATATACATACAGGAAACCCTGGATTGGATCCCCATCATGAAACTAGGCATGATGATATACACCATAATCCTAGCACTTGGGGAGTAGAGGCAGGAGGATCACAATCAAGGTCATTTTTGACTATCTAGGGAGTTCGAGGCCAGCCCGGGCTATGTGAGATCCTGTCTGAAAAAAACAAAGAGACGTCTGTGGGATGAGATGGCTCCCTGCCTCTCCCTCACTCAGACTCACCTGATGCCACTGTCAGGCTTTTCTGGTTCTTTCCTGCTGCCTCCAGTCAGGGGCTAAGCGGGTGAGGATATCCCCTCTGGTCACTGATGTCTTTCTCTTTTTCTCTCCCTGCCCATCTCCCAGACCTTTGGTTCTGTAATGAGGGTCATCATAGATACAATGTCGGGGCTCAGAGGGCCCTGAGGGGCCTCCCATGCCCCTCACACATAGCATCACCTGCTGGCTGTCTACTGTCCCCTGAGTCTCTGCTGAGCATCCGATCCACAGAGGGGTGTCCCACAGGGGCCTTGCTGCTGCTGGAGGAACCACTAGCAGGGAAAGGACCAAGGAAGATTTCTTGGCATTACTGACTTTGAGGTTTAGGTGTGGAGGGATAGACCAGGCTGGTATTAGCCTGGCTGGGGCTGGTGCCCAGATTTGCTGATGTTTGGTGGTTCTGAGGAGCATTTCCTCAAGGATGAATAAAAGGCCCTGCAGGGAGCAACCAGTGGCAAACAGCACAGTTTGAGGTTAGCTCCAGCAGGGCTGAGCCCTGGTTCTGGTGCTTTCTAGCCCTGGTACCAGGGAGGAGCTAATGGGCCTCTCTGTATCAGGTTCATCTTTAAGAGGTCTGTGAGGATGAAAGTCTCTCGGCCCCTGCCTATTAAATGGGACCACAGATGTCTGTCCTGCAATGGCCCCACTGTACCACCTTCTTGGGAAGAATGTGGAGCAAGGCAGGGTGGTGGTGGCGCACGCCTTTGATCCAGCACTCGGGAGGCAGAGCCAAGTGGATCTCTGTGAGTTTGAGGCCAGTCTAGTCTACAGAGCGAGATCCAGGACAGGCACCAAAACTACACAGAGAAACCCTGTCTCAAAAAACAAAAAAAACCAACAACAACAACAACAACAAGAATGTGGAACACAAAGACTCCAGATAGCAGAGTCCTCGCTAGCAAAAGCTATTTAGCTCCTGAGCTTGGAGAGCAAGAATCAGATGCCACAGGGCTACAGAGATGGCATCCCATATGACATGTCATAGCCACCTGTAAATCTACTTCCAGGGGACCCAACACCCTCTTACAGCCTCCGTGGGCACCAGGCATATATGTAGCACATGGATACACATGCAGGTCAAACACCTGCACCCATAAATAATCAATTTTTAAAAATCATATGCCATGACTGGGGATTTAGCTCAGAGGTAGAGTGCTTGCCTAGCAAACGCAAGGCCCTGGGTTAGGTCCTCAGCTCTGGAAAAAAAAATCAGATGACAGCTTTTTGTTTTGCTATGGTGCCGAGGGTTGAACCCACACGTGCTAGGAGCAATCCCTACCATTGAGGCATGCTCCAACCCCCAGGAGCCAGTTTGGTTACTGAATCCATTGCTACAGTTGACAAGTGTCCTGAAGGTTGGACAGAGATCATCTCACAGAGCCTCTTTTAGGGTCTACATGCATCCCAAGCCAGAGCCATTTCTCTATTTAAAGATCTATTTATTTATTTATTTATTATGTATACAGAAGAAGGCACCAGATCTCATTACAGACAGTTATGAGCCACCATGTGGGTGCTGGGAATTGAACTCAGGACCTCTGGAAGAGCAGTTGGTGCTCTTAACCCCTGAGCCATCTCTCCAGCCCCATTCCTCTATTTAAATGAGAGTTATGTATTATACATTTCAGGGTAAAAACCTTAAGATAGTGACAGAAAATGGACAGAAGAGCCGAGGCTCTCTGAACTCCACTGGGCCATTTGGTGTCCCCTTCGGGGGGCGGGGGCTGGCCTTTTCTGAAGATTCTAGGCTGTCATGGGGGTGGCAAGTGGGAAAGAAACTGTCTGGCAGGGGACCCAATCATTGGCACATGTCACCATGCCCCCACTCTACCTGCACCTGTGCTGGGCGTGGGACAGCAGGATACTGGGATGTGACATCTGTCAGAGCTGTTTATTCGCGTTCCGTCACAACACGTTACAAAGCAAGAGTGCTTTCCTAGAATCTATAGAACTGCACTGTGTTCTGGCTCCGTTGACGGAGTGCTTGCCTGGAGTGCAGGAGGCCCTGGGCTTGGTCCCCAGCACGACACCAAGTGGGTGTGATGGCACGACCCATAATCACAGGACTCAGGAGGGGAAGGCTGGACGATCCGAAATTTAAGGTCAGCCTCTGCTTACATATGACTCCAAAGCCAGCTAAGGACTACATGGGACCCTGTCTCAAACAAAACCAAACCATGAAAATGACTTTCTCTCTCTCTCTCTCTCTCTCTCTCTCTCTCTCTCTCTCTCTCTCTCCCTTCCTTCCTTCCTTTCTTTCTTTTTGAGCTGAGGATTGAACTCAGGGCCTTGTGCTTGCTAGGCAAGCGCTCTACCACTGAGCTAAATCCCTAACCCAGAAAATGACTTTCTTATAAAACTGTCTCGGCTTAGCGTCTCTCCATGCACGCTTGCTACTGTATGTGTTTAGAAAGTATACATAGTATACAGTTAACTGTTTCAACCATTTTTTGGGTGTGCTGGTCAGTGACATTAATTGCATTCACACTGTGCAACTGTTACCACAACTCTCTCATCTTTTTCTTTCTTTTTTCTTTTTCTTTTTTTGTTTTTGTTTTTGTTCTTTGAGACAGGGTTTCTCTGTGTAGCCCTGGCTGTCCTCAAACTCTCTCTGTAGACCAGGCTGGCTTCAAACTCACAGAGATCCACCTGCCTCTGCCTCCAAGTTCTGGAATGAAACTTATGTGCTCTCTCATCTTTCTAAATTGAAAAGTTTTTGTGCCACTTAGGCACTAACTCTCCAAGTTCCCCTCAGCTCCCTGGTAACCAGCACTCTCCTTTCCGCCTCTCACCTTGCCCACTCCAGGTCCGTTATGTAAGCCTAGTCTTTTTGTTTCGGGCTTCTCTCACTTAGCGCATGTCTTCAAGGGTCATCCGTGTCATATCACATGCACGGTGTGCGTATGTGGACATGACTGCCATGGTGCTCATGTGGAGGTTGGCAGACAAATCTGTGAAATTGGTCCTCTCTTGCCTCCTTTCTCCAGGACCCAGGGACGGAACTTAGGTCATCGGGAATGAACAGCAAGCAGTTTCACTTGCTGACCCATCTCGCCCTGCCTCTCTGCCTCCCTTTTATAGTGAATAATATGAAGTCCATCACGGCACTGACTACAGTCTGTTTACCCATTTGCTGTCTATGGGCTCTGGGTTGATCTATCATTTGGCTGTGTGAGTCAGGCTGCTAGGAACAGGGGCAGCCTGGCATCCATATGAATCTCTGCTTTTGGATTCTGTGCTCTTTTATAGAGGGATCATTGATAAGTTTCCACACCCAAGGACTCTGCCTGTGAGAACAACACTGTGGGAAACCAAGGGAGGAAAGGAAAGGGACCAGTGAAGCTAGGCACTTGGTAGCTAACTGAGGATTCCTGAGCAAGGCAAGGTGTGAGAGAGGCGAGAGGTGGTGGTATTTTAGAGTCTGGCTGAGGAGCTGAGGGTGTGACTGTGAGGGGGTCCATCAGTCCAGTGTAATAGCTCTGGCTTCTGCTGGAGGCAAGAATCCAGACTGTAGAAGAGGGTCCATGCTCTACTCGGGATTCGGCTCAACTGCTGGTGTCCCCCTTAGCCAGGGAACAACATAGTGAGTGATAGTGTTCCCCATAGCAGGTCAGTCTCCTGGAGTTCTTCATGGTCCTTGTAGCCACCCAAGAGGACATTGCCCAGAGAGCTTGCTCCTTCTTACCCTTGACAGGAGGCTCAGCTGGGTTCCCTTCCTCAGAAGCATTCCCAAGAGGGTCCCTCCATGGTCAAACATGTGCCTACTCACTTCACACTCACCTGTGTGCTTACAGCTGTATATTCCGTGTACATTTTCCGGCCATGTCCATCCAGAAACTCAACACTGTGCTTGCATCTAATTGTAGCACTAAGACACAGGAACACATATGCACATAAGAACACACCGCAAGTACATACCCCAAATCCACTGACATGTACATGTCCAAATGCAAGTGTGCACACTAGTCACCTGCATGTGTGCATATACATCCACAGGCATGAACACACACAGAGGAGGCACAGTGCACAACCTCACACACTTGCATGCAACCACAGGACATTCAGATACACACCCTGTTCGTTTATACTCATTTGCACACTCACACGTATTCCTTAGCTTTTTTTTAAAATTACACTTACCAGCCTGGCATGGTGGCACATACACCTTTAATCTTTGCATTTGGGAGGCAAAGGCAGATCGCTTTGAGTTCGAGGCCAGCCTGGTCTACATAGTGAGTTCCTGGTCTACATAGAGAGACCCTGAGCCAAAAATAAAATAAAAATAAACTACACTTACGTATTTATTGTGTGTGTGTGTGTGTGTGTGTATGTGTGTAGATCAGGGGACAATTTAGGGGTCCAGTCTCTCCTTCCATCATGTGGGTCTCAGAGACCAAACTCAATTAGTCAGGCTTGGAGTTGGAGGCGGGAGCCTTCTTCATCTGCTGAGCCATCTCACTAGCTTCTCATCTACATACTCTTCAAAAAAATTTTTTTTTAGATTTATTTATTTTATGTGTTTGAGTGTTGTGCCTGCGTGTACGTACCGCACCTGGACCTAGCGACTGCCACATGCCTCAGCAACAGGCTTGGCTTGTGCAATGTCTGCTGCTCACTTCTTACGACATTCCTGTTGGATGCCTCGCCATTCCAGTGCGCACAAAGAATCTGGTTGTCTCCCAGAGCTGAGCCCTCTCTAGGGACAGTTTCTCCCATAGAAAACTCACTTCCCCAAGCTGGTGGATGAGACCTCCGGGCTGCGGCCTGTCTTGTCTGTCCTCCACAGGAGGGACTCAGACATGGTCCAGGGATCCCACAGAACCGGGGTCTGAGGTGGTTGTCGCAGGAGTGTCGGGGTCCACAGGGGTCTGTCCGTCCTCTTACTCTTGGTCTTGAGGCCTGCACCCCCTTCTCCATATTGGCTCCTCTGGATTGGAGCGCTTGCTTTGGGTCTGTCTCTGGGGCCTCTCCCAGTGGGGGCTCTTGTTACCATTTTGCTGGTCTGCCTCCCTCATGGGACTGGGGGCTCTCCAGGGACATAACTCTGCCCTATTTGCCTTTGGGAACCTAGTGATGCTGGCAGCGCCCACAGAGAGCTGGTTCCAGGAGTACACTGTGTAGAAGTCTGCAACTTTCTCCTTACTTGACTTGTTCATTTCCTGATCAAGGTGACTTTCCTGCTGCCCCTAGGGAGGATTCCCACCAGGGGCCTCATCCTCCATTTCTACACCCTTCCCCCCCCCCCCCCCCCCCCCCCCCCTGCCTGCCAGCCTTCAGATGACTGAGGGCAACTCCGGGCTCAGGAGGAGGCATGGTGGGTGTGGCCTTGTCTACCTTCTGGCCCTGAGTGGGCAAAGCCTAAGCCAAGTGACCAGGCTCCTTTTTCTTCCGTGCCTGCGGCAGCAGGTTTGCTTGGCTGACCGTGGGGACCACGAGCCCCTTCCCTCAAGTGAGGTCAAAGCTCATAGAATATAGTCCTAGAGAACCTTTCTGCCTCAGGTCAATGTTCCTCCCTGCAGTATGACCTGAAGGTAATCTCGTACCACTTCTCTCAGCCTCAGTTTCCCTCTCTGTAATACAGGGGTGCGTTGTCTCCCTCACCCCAAGACCCTCTCCAGCTGTGCCCTTCTGTGACTGGAAGTCTGAGAGCAGAGGCAGGAAGGCCCCTCTTTCTCCACCTCCTCTCCCTGTCCCCCAGGGTCACCCCAAAGCTGCCCCTCCCCGGCTCCCTGGGACTTCCCTGCAGCTGCAGGCTGGAGAGACAATCGGACGCTTTAGAGAAATACATTTTTGGGCTAATTTGCCATGCGTAAGTGTTTCTCTTACCCTTTAAAGGCAGAGAACAAAGAGACCTTTCTGTGCCCGGGCAGGCTGCTGGGAAGGGGACCGCAGCTGTACGGGCTGTCGACCCTCCCTCCCTCCATCCCCGTAAGCATCCCAGAACACAGCCCCCGTCCCCCCCAAGAGGGACAGCTTGGACTTTCCCAGCCTCCCCCAGTCGCCCGTTTGGCCCAGCCCCCTCCCACCAGCTGCCCCAGGCAGGAGGGGAAGTGTGCGTGGGTGGGTGGCAGCTGAGTGGGGAGGGGCACCAGGAGAGAAAGCCACTCTCCGCGTGGTTGTGGTGACGGTGGCAGCTAGGCTTCGTGATGGTGCTGGCCTGCTGGTGTGTGTTGGTGTTCTCTGAGTTGTGCGGTGTGGTCACATGCCAATGCCTTCAGTCATCAGGTGACTCATCAGCACTGAGGCGATGTGGTGGCTGACCGTTCATTCATTCATTCATTCATTCATTCAACTAGTCTGAGTTTCCCCGTTAATGTAGGTCTGTCTGTTGGTGGTAATAGAAAAAACGAACTGGGTTCCAGCGCTTCTGAGAGGCAAGTGACATCTTTGGGAGGAAGCAATGTAAAACAGAAGCACAGGGCTTGAAGCGAGGCATGACATCCTGGGTGGGGCTGGCAGCTCCCGTGCACAGTGATGGGAATGCGGTCAAGGTTAGCTCGCTTGTCTCTGTGCTACTTAACTGGGTAGTGATTCTCCTGAGGCTGTGGGCTTTCACTGTGACTGTCCCCAACCATGATGCACAGCACTCACTGGGCATTGGTTCAGGCGGTTCTTCTGTCTAGAACTTGCTCCATTCACTTCTCTGTTCTGTGGACTCCTCTGCTCTTGTAAAGGGTCTGTCATCGCGGTCTAGCCTCCTCCAGCAGGGCTTGGCCCCTCACCTATCCTCCCTTGCTTCCCTGGTACACCCTGAAGCATGTGTGCGTGCGTAGTGTGTCCACACAGAGCCATCCACCACCACCCCCTTCTCTCCCTGTCTGTCCCAGCTCATCTTCACGAACCTCCCAGCCCCTAGCTCAGACAAGGACTTTGGATGCCACCCCCTCTAGCCTCATAAGACCAGCTGCTAATGTTTATGGAACACTTACTGTAGGGCAGACACCTGTCAGCCCACTGCATCACAGTGGCTGCTCTATGGGGCTGCTGTGCCCTGCCTGCCACTGTGTTACCCAGAGGCCAGCTGGGCTAGAGGGAGGTTTGGAGCTGCCTAGAATCATCAGCTTTTTAGGAAGGAGGTGTCAGAGACCAGATTCGGAACCATTGTATCTGCATAAATCAGGAGCCTCCCAGAGCGGTCCCCACCCCCCTGGAGCTCATTTGCTCGACACCCTGCCACGGGCTCTGTGTGCTCTGCCCTCCCCCAAGCCTAGACTCTCTGATCCCCAGGCACAAGAGAGACAGGAGAAGACGAAGGTAGAGATGTAGAAAGTGGGCCACATGAGAACATGAAGGTGCTGGAGAGAAGAACCAGAGCAGGCTCCGTCTCTCTCCTGCTGTGGGACACTGCTCTGGGTGAAGGTAGCCTTTGATTTCACGACTCTTGAGTAGGGCTGGGGATATAGTTCAGTTAGTGCTTGCTCTGTGTGCTCACAACCCTGGGTTTGTCTCCAGAGCTATATAAACCAGGTGTGGTGACACATCCCTGCAACAAAAGTTCAAGGTCATCCTTGACTACATATGGAGTTTGAGGCTGCCTGTGCCACATGAGACACTATCAAAAAAAATTATTATAAGGAGTCAGTGACATGGTAATGACAGTGGTAATGACACAAAGCCCGACAACCTGAGTTCAATTCCCAGGACACCCCATGGTGGAACGAGAGAGCTGACTCCAAGTTGTCCTCTGACTTCCATACATGTACTAAGGCACACATACATGTACCAAGGCACACATATGCTCTTGCTTTTGCGGTGTCCTTGTCTCTCTCTCTCTCTTTGTATGTGTGTCTCTCTCTCATAAAATCAGTAATTCTTTAAAAGAGAAGAAAAGAAAAAATAAAAAGACCCTTGAGAGATTCCTGTGGTCCCCAGCAGACGCACAAGTGGGCTGCAAACTGACAGCCGTGCAGATGCAGGGTGACTGTACCTGTGTGCAGGTGTGTTAGTCTGAATGTGCAGTGTGGGGCTGCCTCTGCCTGTGCATGGATCAGAGGATGGTGACTGCATGACGTGGAGGAGACACATTTCCCATACACACTTCTGCACACACACCTGTGCACATCGGACATACTCCTCTGTAGCACGGATGGAACAGCATGCATCTACTCTCCCGAGATTCAGGGGAGCACCCATTGTGATGGACAGGGCCATCAGAATGGGGATTCTGCTAATCTGCCACCAGCCTGCAAGCACAGGCCATACCGTCCCCATTCACTGATGAGCACTTAGAGTGCTGGGTTTCTACCAGGGAGCTAGGGAGGCTGGACTTGGGGACACAGTCCGTGTCTCTTCAGGAAACAATCTGAGAAAACAAAGCACCCTGAAAAACTGCCGGGAAATTTGTAGAGTAGAAGTAAAGGCAGCAGAGAGAGGAGCTTTGCCCACCAAGGGCTGAAGCTTAGGGACTGACTAGGAAGAAGAGAGGCCAGATGGTGGTGGCCTTTAATCTCAGCACTTGGGAGTCAAAGACAGCCGGATCCATGAGTTCAAGACCAGCTTGGTCTACAGAGTGAGTTCCAGGACAGCCAGGGCTACACAGAGAAACCCTGTCTCAAAAAACAAACAGACAGACAGACAGGAAGCTGGAGAGCTAGCTCAGTGGTTTAGAGCACTTACTGCTCTTGCAGAGGATCTGGATTCGCTTCCCAGCACCCACATGGCAGCTCTCAACCCTCTGTAATCCAGTTCCAGGGGATTCGATGCCCTCTTCTGGCTTCCACAGGCACCATGTATGCACATGATGCATAGACATACATGAAGGCAAAACACTTACTCATATACATTAATACAGTAAGTAATACATACAATGTCTTAAAAATAGGAGGAGCAGTGCCAGCCATCCTCGCTGGTCCTTGGATGAGGTGGAGTAGGCTACTGTCTAATTTACACAGAGAGGGGAAAGCTAGGCACAGAGACCCATGCTTTGGGTCCCAGAACTCAGGCCGACTAAGGCAGGGGATTGCTCAGTTTAAACCAGCCTGGGCTGCAGCGTAAAACCTCGTTTTAAAACAAAATGAAACAAACAACTAAACTCAAAGGGAGCCCTAGTTTGACCTCTAAGTTCAGAGAAACCCAAAACAGAGGGAGAGAGGGAGGATGAGAGCGGAGGTGGAGAGAGGCAATCCAGGTCAACTCAGCAAGTAGCTCGTCAGCCTGCTGGGCACCGGGCTGAGGACTCAGCCTCACAAGGCTCTGTCTCATGGCGGCCGCAGCCTAGGAGGGGACAGCAGTCAGATGAGCACTACTCAGGGCTGCCGTGAGGGCAAGGGTCACAGTGGGAACTTGACAGACCATGGGAAAGAGCTCTCCAGGAGGTAGCATGGGGGGGGGGGGGGGGGGTTTTGAAGGATGTAGAGGAGTTGAGGAAGACTGACCAGGGAGTAGGGGAACTATATCACACGGGCAGGATGTGTTGGCTCCTGTGTTTGCCATGATTGAAATCAGAAGCCAAGCTGTGCTCCAGAGACTGGGTAGCAGGGGGCCAATGGTAGACTTCCCTTGCTTCTCTGTTGAGGTGAGAGCTTGGATTCAGTTTCCCAACTCCCTCCTGGTTCCAGAGCCTCAGTCCAAGCCCCTCAGCACCTCAGTGTCACCTCAGCAGCACCCCTTAGGTCTCCTCAGCACCTCAGTGTCACCTCTTCTGTGTGACTTAGACCAAGGCATGAAGGGGCTGATCCACACCAACTCACGACAGTAGCGGCCTGCCTTGGGTTGGGCTGGAAATTGCAGCAGTTAAGTTTGGGCTTCTATTAGCAGCCAGTGGGAGACACTGAGGGATTCTGAGCACAGCAACAACTTCATGAGTCCAAGACTCACCATGAGCTTGACAGAGTTAAGAAGCTCTAGGGGAGCCAGGCGAAGGGCCCTGGGCAGTGATTTACTGGTAGGAGCTTAGTAACCAGCTCTGAGGGTGATGGAGAGCAGAGAGGTAGATTCAGATTTTCAGTGTTAAAATCTCCCCTCAACCAGTGTCAAGTTACCAATGGAAAACCACAGCTTAGCAGTGTGGGGTGTGTAGATCAGTCGGCTCTCATGAGCCGGTGTGAGCTGACTCCAGCTCACTGCCTCTCCAGGGTTGTAGGGTGCAGTTTCTAAATCGGTGGGTACCCAGCCCTCCTTCAGTCCTGGTTTATCGCTTACTCCAGGGGGACAAGCAGATGGTAGCCAGGGTGGGCAAGCCATCTCTGGTCTGTCTGAGGCCCTGACCTACATCTCAGCTTTAGCTCGGTGAGCGTGTGTTGTGACTCAGGCACACTTCACCCCATGCTCAGGGCTGTGTGAGACCACTGGAGGACCACATACAGAAGGGGGCTAAGGGCAGGATGGGCCGGGCTGCACAGAGATAAAGGCAAGGCCTCTCCCATTTTACCCTAAGCTCATTTGTGGGACAAATCAACCAGCTGTCTGTCACAGGGAGTACAAAGTGAGGGAAGGGCTTGAATAGTCCCCCAGGCAAGGGACTCCAGACCACCCATGCCTCAGCCTACCTGTGATGAGATGTGTCTCTGAGCCTTGGCATATCTGGCATTGCCCCCTCCTCCCTGTCTCTGGGAAAAGCCCTGGTCTAAAGGACTTGGATCCAACATGGCCTCCAGTCTGCTCCATCTTTCTCTGGCTCATTTATCAATCAGGGACAATACTTCAATTTTTAAAAAGTATACTGTTGTTTATATTTAGTATAGTTATATACTAAATCATACAGATTTTGTTTTGGTTTAAATTTTTAAATATTATTTTTTATTTATTTACATATCTGTGGAGAGGGGCATCCATAGAGGGTGTGTGACTCTCTGGAGCTGCCCCACATGGGTGCTGAAAACTGAACTCAGGACCTCTGGAAAAGCAGCAAGCACTCTTACCCACTGAGCCATCTCTCCAGCCCTTGTTTTATTTTTAAGCCATATATCTGATAGAAGAGTCCACTAAAATAGTGAAAAGCTTCAAATGTACCACAGCACAAATTCCACGAAGGTTAACATTGACCTTGTTTGATCTATTGTCCTATCATTTTCTTTTCCATTCTCCTCTGTGCTCGTGCAAGACATGCCCAAGCATACACACACTACACATCATGTACACACACACTACACACCATGCACACACACTACACATCATGCACACACACTACACACCATGCACACACACACAACACTCCATGCACACACACACTACACTCCATGCACACACACTACACATCATACACACACTACACATCATGCACACACACACTACACATCATGCACACACACTACACATCATGCACACACACACTACACATCATGCACACACACACATCATGCACACACACTACACATCATGTACACACACTACACATCATGCACACACACACAACACATCATGCACACACACTACACATCATGCACACACACACTACACATCATGCACACACACACTACACATCATGCACACACACAACACATCATGTACACACACACACTACACATCATGCACACACACACAACACTCCATGCACACACACACTACACTCCATGCACACACACTACACATCATACACACACACTACACATCATACACACACACTACACATCATGCACACACACACTACACATCATGCACACACACACACACTACATATCATGTACACACACACTACACATCATGCACACACACTACACATCATGCACACACACACTACACATCATGCACACACACACAACACATCATGCACACACACACTACACATCATGCACACACACACTACACATCATGCACACACACACAACACATCATGCACACACACTACACATCATGCACACACACACTACACACCATACACACACACACTACACATCATGCACACACACACTACACATCATGCACACACACACTACACATCATGCACACACACACTACACATCAAGGACATGTGCTGAAATAAATCTTCATTCCCCATGAATTGTCATGTTTCATTAAAGCAAGGTGCTCTTTTACCTAATTACAATGTAATTATCCAATATCAGGAAATCAGTATTGCTGCTTGATAATCTACAGACCTCAGTTTTATTAGTCATCAGTTATCTTACTAACATCCTTTACAACGATGCTGCTATGACCTTGTATGATGGTTGCAAGGGTCAAATGGATGTCCTTGACATAGAAGGGCCTATTCAGGACAGTGTTGACATTATGGCCCCTTGCTACCCTCCCTGTCCCCCCCCCATTCTTTCCTAGAGTCCCCACCATGCCTGTGGGCACTCCTAAGATCCAGACAGGACTGTGGCCATGCCCATCTCCCCCTATAGGACATCAGACTCCTGAGGGGCGAGAGTGAGTGGCATTCCCCTCTGGGTCCCACCAGCTTAGCACAAACCTGACACCTGTGACTTTGATAAGTCCCCAGCCTTAGCCCTCACGCCAACCCCAGGCCCTGGTCCCAGACCCTTCACAGGTTTCCTGGCTAGGTGGCTGTTCCTCCTCATCTGGCTTCCACTTCCTCATGTAGGACATGGGTGGCTTCTAGAGTTGCTTCTAGCCCCAAAATATCCATGTCTCAAACCTGTGTCACCATCCTGCCCCTATACAAGCCCCCACCACTTCCTTGCACATCAATGGCCTCACTGTTCTTGAATGATCCAGGCATGAAACTTTCAAATTCATCACCCTCATGGCTGGTCATCAGCCTCAACCGTTTTTCCCTCAAGCCATTGTTCATATCCACCAACCCCTTCCAAGGGCTCTGGTCTCCTCTTTCTTGGACTCTGTTTTAGTTTGAAGTCCGGAAGCTTCTGTCCACTTTGTAAACGGCCAACTCCAGCAGATCACCAAGGGACCATACTGGGACCCACCAAGAAACGCACAGCAGTTTCCTGGCAGGAAGTGACTTAACATCCATGAGTGTTCCCACCCCAGCAACCTCTGAGCAAGGGTCCTTGCTGCACCCTGCAGGCTGGGGCCTAGGAGAGGCTGGGGCCACTGGCTACTGGGATTAAACCTGGAAGAGGAGGAAGGAGCCCTAAAGGGTGTGTGCAGAGCACCACACTGAGCTTTGACCATTCAAGAATGTCCTTGTCTCCCAAGCTCATTCTCGCCACCATCAGCCATCACCACTGCTCATGTCCTCTGCTCACCTCCATTGGGCCCTGCCCTTGGTCAGACACGGGGTAAGGACCCAATGATGCCACACACTGACACCATCCACACTGTGCACACACACACGGGGCAGCCGGTGACACTCTTCTGGGATCTGGAGCTTGGCAGAAGACAGTGGAGCTGAGCCTTGAAGAATGAGCACGATTCTGTCCCGAGGCACACTCAGGCAGGGGAAATGATGTGCACAGAGTTAGGGACTTGGAAGCGTTCAGGGGTGGTCAAGCTGGGAGAGGTGGGGTGGCCAGACTGGGGGACAGTGAAGCAAGGCTGAAAAAGGCTTGTGGACTAAGGGACTTCTGATCAGAGCTGTGTGGCCTCAGAGACCCTTCTTGCCATCCATAATACCTGTCTTCTAAATGGGATCAGCTTCTCCAGTCTGGAATCTGGGAAAGCAAGGGGGTACCGGCTGAGCACTTGCCATTTTGCACAGAGCCACAGAAGAAAGGGGTGATCGGTTGTCTTTGGGAGGAGCCAGGTGGGCCATTGTCCTGAGTCTAGAAGTTTGGGGCTGAGGAAGGAAGGGGCTCAAGCCTGGTGCCCCAAGTTCCTTTGGGGAGGACGGGTTGGGTGATCGGCCTAGCTGCTGGGGATCCTGGGAAAGAGCCACAGTGCCCACGGGGCCTCGCCAAAGCAAACCAAGCTGTGCTGGCTCTGCCTCCCTGTGCTAGAGGGTGGGGGTTAGGGGGGTGTCTGGCCCGGGGGGAACGGGAGGAACCGGGTGGCGGATTTGTGTTTCCACTTGATTTCCTCGGTTGTTTTCCAAGCATGGTAGCAGTATCCTGAGGGGCGGGGTGGAGGCGGAGAAGCCACCGGAAGGCGCCATAGCCCCATTGCTGCCTGCCCCCCATGTGACTTGGCTGACGACAGTACTGCGTGGAAAGGCCTAGAGGCTTCCGTCCTGGGCTGCTGGACAAGTGGGTGGCGTTGACCAAGGCACTGGGCCCACACAGGCCGCGCCCGCGTGATCTGTTGTCTCCAAGCAGGCTGCCCCACTTGGGTCGACCCTTTGATCCCGTGAGTTAAGAGTGATCACGTGGATGGCTGACTCCCAGGCTCAGTGTCATCCTGGGGGCCAGGTACCTAAACAGGCCTGGGGCGGACATAGCTGCCTTTGTCTCCCTAGCTTCCTCTTCCCGCTCCAGCTGCCCCCTGAGCTCTTTGCTGCCGCCGGTTTGTGGGTCCACCATTCTGGGTCTTGCTGCCTGCCCCAGCTGGACTCCCCATTCCAATCGGTGTCTCTCTTGCCTTCTTGGGCTCCACGCTCTGGTCACTGCCTCAGCGGTGGCCTTGCCCTTTCTATTCACCCCTGCTTCTTCTGACCTCCTCCCCTCTCTCCTCAGGATCTGCTCAGACACTCCCTGCCTGGTTGAGGGGTAGCCGACCAATCCCGGCCTCTGTGAGGTTTTCAGCTACTCCGCTGAGCAGCGGGATTGTTCCAGAAGAACCAACGACCCTCACCCCACCCCAATGGGTTGGTAGGAGAGAAGTGCCTGGGGTCCGGTGGAGAATGGTGGCAGGGAAGAGCCGCTTCCTAATCCTAGCTAACAGTCCCCATTCTTACAGCAGCCGTGCAGCCTGGGACATTGCTCGGAGACTCAGTTTCTCCCTCTGGAAATAATAATAGTACTGGCTTCCTGGAGAGGTCGTGTCAGTAAATAAAAACCACAGATAACTCATATCCGAGGGAAGCAGAGGCCAGAGGCCGAATGGGAGCGTTAACAAAATCACAGCCACACTGAATTACTTGTTTACTTATTTATTTACTTATTGAGACTTATTGAGTCTTCCTATGTGCCCCTGACTGGCCTGAAATTCTTGTGTAGACCGGGCTGGCCTCAAACTCACAGAGCTCTATCTGCCTCCACCTCCAGAGTGCTGGCATTAAAGGTGCGCTCCACCACACTTGGCTGGGTCATTTATTTTTAGTAGGAACTCCCAGCATCAGGCTCTGTAACTACATTGAAGTTAATAATTCATTAACTAAATTATTATTGTTGTTATTATTTTGTAATGCCTTCCTACATGCCAGGCCAGGGATTCACCGAGGGGCCATCCTCACCCCTGGAGTTTATTATTTTAATGAGGAAGGTACCAGTATGGTCTTCATTCTACAGACGAGAAAGCAAAAGACTTAGCAAGGTCAGGCCTTGCTCCAAGGCTTGTTTTAGTGAAACAGTTTAGAGTGTAGACAAGAGTCTTCTTACTGTGTGGTCCTCCCTCTGCCGCTTGAGTCCTCCCCTGCCTCTCTAATCCCTGCTGCCCGCCCGTCCCCCAAGCCCTTCTGTCTGCCACTCTTCTGCCTCTCAGTGCTCCCTGAACAGCCTGTGGCAGGAGTCCACCTGCTGGATTGTTGGGAATTGTGCGCATGCCTGGACTCCTCGTTTCCATCCGCAGCCTTCCCTGCACGGGCTCTTCTGACACTATCCTAAGGGCTTGAAGTGGCTGCTACAGACAGATAAGGGTGCCAGGACCTGGGGCTGCCCAAGGGCCCATAGCATGTCACCTCCCTGCAGCCACTAGCTGTGGCTTCAGGACCCCTGACTCATGCTAATGCCCAGGCCTGGCCTGATTCCCCCACAGCTGTGTCTCAGCAAGCCGAGCCAGTAGACTCGCTGAGTGATGCTGACCTCAGCTGAGTGACCTCTCTCTGCCCTCTGAGGAATGAATTCATATTCTCTCTCTCTCTCTCTCTCTCTCTCTCTCTCTCTCTCCCTCTCTCTCCCCTATCCCCTGCCACCCCTCTCTGAGACAGGGTCTCACTATGTAGTTCTGGCTGTCCTGGAACTTACTATGTAGACCACGGTGGCCTCGAACCCAGACAGATCTTCCTGCCCCTGTCTCCCAAGTGTTGGGATCAAAGGCGTGTGTCACAAGGCCTGGCTGGATTCTTTTTTAATGTGCCCACATACCTGCTGAGTGGCTGAGACTGTATACATAGGAAAGTGAAGCTTCAGGAGGCCAGCGACCAGCCTGAGATTGATTGGAGGCACAGCACTCAAGCTCTGCTTTTGTGGGCCATTTGTAGCAAGATGGCATAGCCAGCTGGAACTTGGGAGATGGGTGTCCTTAGAAACAGTCCAAAGGAGGGCTTCATGCTATGTAGCCAAAGCATTGTAGATGAGGTTTGCCCTCTAGAGGTGCTGTTCACCTTACACATCTAATAGGAACAATTCCCATTCTTGACACTTAGTAGGTATTAGATAAACATTAACTGCAAGAATTGGATGATAGCCGGACAGCCACCTAAGGATGGGCCCTACACTCCAAGGGTGTAGCATAGTCCTTTGAGGCCTCCAGCTTCTATGCTTGAGACCCCCTGGGAAG
This sequence comes from Onychomys torridus, assembly GCF_903995425.1. NCBI lineage: Eukaryota > Metazoa > Chordata > Mammalia > Rodentia > Cricetidae > Onychomys > Onychomys torridus. The sequence continues at coordinate 44,458,673 of NC_050458.1, forward strand.
CCTTACCCATGGACAGCCCAGACCACACCACCCCTTCTCCAAGCCTTGGTGGACCCCTGACATCTCCCCTTCCTTCAGCCTTCACAGCTGGGCTCCCGCCCCTCAGTGTCTGACCTCCGCTCCCTCATCTCCTTGGCTCTGTCTGCTCCTGCCCCGTTGGCTTCCTGCCTGCTCCTAAGCTCAGCAACACATTCCCTCTTGGGGCCCTGGCATGTGTTGATCTCTCTGTCTAGAACATTCCTGTTCTAAATATTCCTCCCTCTTTCATTCAGAATCTCAGTTCAATGTCATACTCTTTCAGTGGTATCTACTCCCTCTCCTCCTCTCCCTTCTTCCTCCACCTTTTTCTCGACAGGGTCTGGCACTTCTTCTGTAGCCCAGGCTGGTCTAGAACTTGAGATTCCCCTGCCTCAGCTTTGGCGTCCTGGGATCATAGGTGCACACTCTCACGGAAGGGACTCTGTTTCTCACATGACCCTCCCTCCCGGTTCGCCCTCTACCCTGCTTTATTTTTCACCACGAAGCTTAAGATACGCTGGCTGATATTAGCTCATAGGTTTGTGTATTGCCCATCTCCCTCACAGGAGCATTAGATTTGCCAGGGCAAAGGCAGTCCATTTGTCCATGGCTGTAGCCGGGAACAGGGCTGAGGACACAGCAGGGTGCCGTCAACGTTTGAAGAAGAAAGGAAGGAGGGAGGGAGGGAGGGAGGGAGGAGAGAGTAGGAATGGAAGAAGAAGGTGAAGAGAAAAAGGAGGCGAGGAGAGGAAGGAAAAGACCCTTGCCCTGTTATCAGATGTGCCTTCCAGAAGCACTGGACATGGACACCAAGACTAGTCCGTGGAAGGTGGGGAGGGAGGAAAAAGCCGGGCTGGGAATAAAGAAATGCAATTAGATCTGAAGACCGTCCTATAAGACAAAAAGACAAAGATGGGAGGCGCTTTGTCAAGGAGAGATCGGTTTCCCTGCGGCGAGCCTTGGGACTGGGTGGCCCTGCCATGGGACCTGAACCCAGGAGGTGGGAGGCATCAGGGGGTTCCCGGGAGGCTGGGGGCGGGGGAGGCCCCGGGCCTGCAAGGCCCTGGCGGCTCATCCGGCCGGGCCTCGGCAGGTAGAAGCCCGCCCGCCCGTCTGTGGCTCGTCCCCAGGCCAGAGGCGGCTGGGATTTGGCCAAGCGGCCATGTTGGGAGTCTGGTCCGGACTCCACCTAACCCGGGCTTGGGAGACAGGAAGTCCCACTGCCGGGGACCCGCGGGCCCCTGCAGCTCTTCTGGCCTCTCCCCACCTCCCGCAGTGGCCTCGGGGGGCCCCTGTGCCCGCGCCCATGGGGTTAAATCTCTCCCCGTCTCTCTCGGGGCTCCAAGTTGTTTTCCGAGCGAGGCAGAGAATGGTTCTCTTGTTACCAACATGGCTTCTGGGCATTGGGTAATGCGCTCCCTCTTCTGCCTGCGCCCTGTCACAAAGGGACCTTTTGTTCCGCTCCGGCCCCTCTCGCTGGCTCTTCTCTGCCCCCCACCCAGCCGACTCCCTCCTCCCCACGCCTCCTGCCCTGCTCTGCTGCACCCCTGGGCTGCGGGGACTGACCGCGGCCTCCCTCTCCCCGGAGGAGCCGGGGCCCTGGGCGGCCATCTTGGGAACGGCCCTTCTAGGCTCTCGGCGGCCCCTCGGAGGCCCGCCGGGGTCGGGGACGCCGCTCTGGGCGAGCCCGGGGCTCACGGTGATGCCCTGCGGCCCACTCCCCGCCTCTCCCAGGCTTCCGGCCCAGGCTGCGTGCGTGCGTGCGTGCGTCTCTGCACCGAGACCCCTCTCAGGCGGCCATCTCACTTCATCCGGGAGGCGGAGGCCAGGCCGTTGCTGGCCCTGGGAAGGGGGAGACCAGGGCTCAAAGGGTGGATGGATGTGGGCGTCCCGGCCTCGGTGTGCAGGGGCTGCGGTCGGTCGGTCGGGGTCAAGGCACAGGCGGCCCCCCCCCCCCCAGGCCCCCCGACAGACCCCGACCCCCCTCTAGGGAGAGCTGCATGCACACTAGGTCTGGCACTCCAGAGAGGGCCCAAACCCAATTCCCCGGAACTTTGCAAACTACAACAGAAGGCGTCTGAGATGGGGATGTCAGGAAGCCAGGCAGACAATGGAGCGTCTGCTCCCTGGAAGTTTTTGCCCCTGTCCCCTCCCTCACCCACCCTGATAGGCAGCAAAGGGCTGATGATATCACTTTTTAAATGAGGGAACTGAGTCACAGGGAAGCTACTCAATCGGCTCTTGGCTCTCACCCCCCATCTGACTCCAGTTCACTTGTTCTGTCTTCTAGGGCCCCTGCCTGCCCACCCCCAGAGGGCCCAGAACCTGGAAGGAGATGGACAGAAACATTTAGGTGGATCATAGCCGCCTGGCCATGTCTAGAATCACCCTTAGTGCAGCGGACAGAGCACGTTCACAGGCTGGGAGGGTGTGTTCTCATCTGTCTCTGCTCTGCTGGGCCGGGTCTGCATCCTGGGGAGGCAGAGGCAGAGGCAGATACAAACTTGAGGACTTGGTGGATGGGGTGGGGGAGAGTGTGTGGGGGGAGAGTGTGGAGAGGCAGGGAAGGAGATGGTGAATGGTGTGTGGGAGGGAAGAGCCCCATAGCCCATGTGTGCTGTAGTGGGGTGTGGCAGGAAAATAAGGGTGGGCAGAGGCCAGCTGCCCTGGGAGCCCAGAGGACTGAGGGTTGCTGTTGAGAAGACACATGGATCCTGAGGGCAGAGGAGAACTTAATGATCTGGTTTTTATTTATATTTATTGATTTATTTATGTGACAGAGTCTGTCTATGGAGCCCTGGCTGCCCTGGAACTCTATATAGACCAGGCTGGCCTCCAACTCACAGAGACCTGCCTGCCTCTGCCTAAGTACTGGGATTAAAGGCATACACCACCAGCCCCAACTACTCACTGAGTTTATAGAGTCGGATTTATTTTGTGTTCTAGAAAGATCTCTGCCCTGTTGGCTAGGCCTGTGCCAGCCTGGCTTACTGTTGGACCCCCAGCACCAGGCACAGTGCCCAGCTTGTGGGAGAGGTTTTGAATCAGTGGGTGGGTGCAGGCAGCAGCCATTGAGGCAATGGTTCTCTTTAGCTGTGGCACTGAGGCCTCAGTCTCGTCATGGGTAAAATGGAGTGGCAGGTGCCTGCCTTGTGAGAAACGTGGCCGGCTGACCTCCGTGTCCCGTGTAAGGCCAGCACCCCACTGTGGGGTGTTCTTGGGGGAATGTGGAGGCTCTCAGTTCTCTAAGCAACAGAGACCACGACAGCAGTGAGGGTCTTTGAGGCATAAGGTCTTCACATGGCCCCCAAGATGAGCCGTGAAGAAGGAAGGGCCATTTTCCTTCACCTCATCCAGAAAAACGAGGTTCACATGGGAACTTGGACTTGCCCCAGGTCCCTCCACCTCTGAGTGGTGAGTGGAACTTCACTGGATGCCGGCTCATACCAGGTGAGGATAGGGATGGGTGAGACTTGAAGATACAGACCAGCAGACCAGATGGTGGGGGGCAGGCACAAGACGGGAGGTGTCGAGAGTAGCCACCCGCTCTGTTTTTGTAGATAGATCCATTTCATAGCAAGGCAGAAAGGTGTGGGTACATGTAAGGAGATGCTGTGAGGTCTGGGGGGCCTCACAGCTTGGGACTGGGAAGATAGTGGGACAAGGTGAAGGCCCCCATCCTAGGGCGAGGCCAGGGAGATGTGTGGAAAGGTTGTGGATCCCCTGGGCATGGAGAGAGGAGGGGAGGAGGAGGAGGAGGATGCTGGCTTGTGCTACTCCCACAGGGGGTCATAGAGGTCAGGTGACCAGCAATGTGGTCTGGAAAGACAGGAAGAGAGGGCTTCAGAGAGGAGGAAGGGCCTGGGCACTGGACCTTCCCCAGAGCAGAGATGGGTGTATTGGGAAAGGGGACTTGCTGACGGTACCCTGGGGCAGCACCAGCTCCCTTGGGCACAGGAGGGGGATACAGAGCCACAGTCTAGAGGCATTGTTCTCTACAGGGTGAGGAAAAGGAGGGACAAGGAAGGAGAGATACTGACGGTGTGGGGAAGGAGGGGAGGAGGGAGAAGGGGAGCTGACCATGGAGTGCCTTGGAGGGGAAGGAGATTCCGCATCAGGCAGGAGAGCCAAGGAGGGAGGGTCTGAAGGCAGGAGCCATTTGTTGGTGGGAGAGGGGAGGCTGAAGACTGTTCAGTGGCATTTCCACACTGCAGGTGGAGGCTTGGTGCATAGAGCTTGGGGTGCCCTAAGAACTGGCATCTCCAGGTCTAGAGAGGGCAGGAGGTTGCACAGAGCTTGGGGTACTCTGAGAGCTGGCATCTAGGGTCTAGAGAGGGCAGGAGGGTACACAGAGCTTGTGGCGCCCTGAGAGCTGGCATCTAGGTTCTAGAGAGGGCAGGAGGGTCCACAGAACTTGTGGCGCCCTGAGAGCTGGCATCTCCAGGAGCTGCAGAGCTGCCTTTTCCCTTCTTGGTGCCACTCCTGGCCTGGGAGCCATGAGCCTGTCTACACCTGTGCCATTCTGGACGGTTTTGCAGAGGTGCCTCACCTGGTCCTGGGTGGCTGTCATCACCCCACAGTGTGTATCAAGGGGAACCAGGGCTAAGCAGCTCCAGAGGGGTTGGGTGGTCTCCAGCCACATCCCTCTGTGTGAACCTTCCCACTCTTCCCCCAAAGGGCTGCAAAGCTGCCGCCTGCCACACATGGTACCAAACAAAGCACATAGCAGGACTTCAAGTATGTTTGCCCTGTCCTTGTCTGCTCTTGGCAGAGTTCAAAGCCCTGTCCCCTGCCTACTCATGAGGCTACCTTACCCAACACTATAGTCCTGTGAGGGAGAGAACAGGGCCCCCTGCTGGTCTGCAGGGGAGGGGGTTCGTTTTTCCCTGCTATCCAAACCAGACTCTTCATCTCCAGGGAACCCCCATGCGCCTCCCAGACCACTCAGACTTTGTCATAGACATCAGTCATCCTTGCTGCCCAGGTCCCAGGACTGGAGCAGCAGGACAGGTGACCAGCCAAGGTGCAGTGGAGCAGGAGGGCCCAGGACCTAGCGGGGCGTCGTCGAGTTAATCTAAGTTGTCACAACTTTGGCAGGCTCCCTTCACGAGGGGATGCAGGGTCACCATATGACAGCCAGGACACACCTGCTGCCACTGCAGGGCGGGGCTGCTGCCCAAAGGACTGTGTGCCAGCCCAGTCTCCGTGGTGACTTGGTTCCGGGGCGGCTGCACCTGACCACAGTCCATTAAAGAAATGTGTCTGTACAGATCTCTGCCTGAAGATGCCGTTGCAGTGTGTGTAAGAACAAAAGCTGCTGGGACTAAGCTTACCATTCAGGAGCACAGGACAGGAACCCGAGGCCGGTCGCATTCACATAACAAAATGCATCGTGGTGGTAAAAATGGCATTCATGCAGGAGATTTTTTTTTTTCAAGACAGGGTTTTTCTGTGTTACAGTCCTGCCTGTCCTGGAACTCACTCTGTAGACCAGGCTGGCTTTGAACTCACTAAGATCCACCTGCCTCTTCCTCCCAAGTGCTGGGATTAAAGGTGGGCGCCACCACCGCCTGGCTTCATGCAGGATTTCAATGATGTGGGGAAGTGTCTGTGGTATAAGCTTACATGAAACTGTGGGACATCAACAGATTTATACATTCAGATAACTTCAACGCAGAGCAACGAGGTAAAAACCAACAGTGTGCCCTGCATGAATCAACTGCATTTAAACACTTGCAGAAAGAAAATAGTATGGGCGAGGAGAAAACAGGACAGGTGGGGAGATACTCAGTGGGTCAAGTACTTGCCATGCAAATCTGAGGACCTGAGTTCAAGTCCCCAAACTCTCATGAGAAAGCCAGGCGTACGATGACGTGCTTGCAATTCTCAACACTAGAGAGGTGAACTCAGGTGGATCCTCCAGCCCATGGGCAGCCAGCCTAGAAAACTTGTCAGGTTCCAGGCCAGTGAGAGTCCCTGTCTAACAAATAAGGTGGATCGTACCCTGGACTGGCACCCCAAAGTTGTCCTCCAGCCTCCGTGTGCGTGTAGGTAGGAGATCCCCGGGGAAGGTGGGGAGATTGTGTGCACATGCTTGCACACATGGAACATTTCTCAGAATATAATATAATAGAGGGCAGGAGAGATGGTTCGGTGGTTAAAAATTTGCTGCTCATGCAGAGGACCAGAGTTTGATTTCCAGCACGTGTGTTGGGAAACTCACAGCCACCTGTTACTCCAGTTCTGGGGGATCTGACCCCTCTCTGGTCTCTTTGGACACCCACATGCACATGCATAAACACTCATACACATAAAAATCTTTTTTTAATTAAAAAAATCTGGAAAGACAACAGAAAATAATTGAACCTTAATTATTCTTGGGATTGTGGAACTTTGAGGTTTTTTGTTTTGTTTTGTTTTGTTTTTTTGAGCTGAGGATCGAACCCAGGGCCTTGCGCTTGCTAGGTGAGCACTCTACCACTGAGCTAAAATCCCCAACCCTTTAGTGAGTTTTTTATTTACTGACCTACTATTTTTTTTAGACAGGGTCCCACTATGTGGCTCTGGCCAGGCTAGAACTCTGTATAGACCAGACTGGCCTTGACCTTTTGGTAATCCTCCTGCCTCTGCCTCCTGAGTGCTAGGATTACAGTTGTATGTTACTATGCTCAGCTGAATTTATTTTTCAATTACATTTTATTCCATCTGTGTCTGGGTGAGCATGTATAGGTGTGTGTCTCACTCCTAGCCTGTGAGCCCTTGAGAGTGATGAGCATGTCCACTTCTCCTTGGCCTCCCTGGCACTGGTCCTAGCCATGGCATATGGAAGGACTATGGTCATGTTCCTGACAATGGAAGTCATACCTCAGTTTCCCCAAGAGCTGGGCATTACCAGATCAATTTTGAGGATCCACTTGTCCAGAAGAAGATGGACATGGCTGGTGTGTGTGTGTGTGTGTGTGTGTGTGTGTGTGTGTGTGTGTGTGCATCATTAGACCCTGGTTTCTGCCACATACTGGTAGCCTATGATGGTGAGGAACGGGGTATCTGCGGGGCAGAGGAGATGGAGGGCTGTATCTGGGTCCTCAGCAAAGCAGACCTCACCAGAGGAGATGCCTGGTGTCCCCACTGTGTACAGTGACCTGATGGCAATTAAGGGCCAGCAGGGACTCCTCCCTCCAAGAAGGATGGATGGGAAAGGGGAGGGGTTCCCTTGGGGCTATGAATGCTTAGATGCTGCCACTGACAAGCCGGGCTGTCCACAGCCCTGAGCATAATATGGTCATTAACCCCTGACCCTGGCCCCTACTTAGCCACTTCCTCTGCAGGAGGAGGGAGGGCAGGATTCCATCATGATGCTCTTTTCAGTGAAGTTTGGGGGCCACAGCTCTCTCTCTCTCTGTAGGCTCCTCTGGAGCTTGGGCCTCAGGCTCTCTAGCTCCGTAACTACTTCAGGTTTGAGCAGGAGAGAGCATCTCACACTTTGGCCCCCTCAGGAGCGTTCATGGGGCGAAATGCTTCAAGCCAGAGCAGTGTGAGGGGAAGGATTAGAAAAGCCTGAGACAGAGACAGACAGGGAGGCGGTAGATAAAGGCTGCTCTTGGCCCCTCTACAGTATGTTCAAAGGCATGCAGAGAACAAGCCTGCTATGAAATGAGATGTCAGGTCCTACTCAAACATGAAAACACTAACACTCCAGAATAGGTGGGTCTCAGCACCACAGATCCAGTGAGGCAGGAGGACATGCACACATGCTAGAAATTCGAGCCTGGCTTAATACTTGGAATCTGTCAACACAATTCATCATTGAATGGATGAATTCAGGAGCCAGTCCCATGGCCGTCTTAGCCCTGGAGACACATGTCAGCAACTCCCTGGCATGAACTGTCTTAGACCCACAGGGTGGGGGTGGGGAAAGAGCATCCGGGCTAAGAAAGATCTTTGCTGAAGCCACCCAGCAGTTTCCAAAGGGGCAAGAGACCCATCCCTTCAAATCCTGCCACTCATCCAAGCGTCCGTTCAGTTTATATCCAAGCTCCTAGCCAAAGCAGTTGGCCTATAGAGTAAACTTCCAGAACAAAACAAAGTGTAAGGACTGAAAAGCAGGGTGCAGACTGACATTACAGAGCCACAGTTGCCTACACAAAACCCAAAGTAGTCCACAGGCAAATAGCTAGAAAATGAAAGTTACCCAAGAGACACATTCATTAGAGTACTACGGAAGACTGACTGCTGGCCCAGGAAGATGGCTCAGCAGGTAAAGGCTCCTATTTCAGAGCCTGATGACCTGAGTTCAACCCCAGAACGAATGGTAGAAGAACAGACTCCCATGGCTTACCCTTTGACCCCCATACCTGGACCTGTGCACGCACAAGTGCATGCATGTGTGTGTGTGTGTGTGTGTGTGTGTGTGTGTGTGTGTGTGTTTAATTGTATGAGTGTGTTGCCTATGAATGTGTATTAAGCATGTGCCTGGTGCCCTCAGAGGCCAGAAGAGGGTATTGGATCCCTTGGGACTGGAGCTACAGATCATTATGAGTCACTAGGAGGGTCCTGGAAATTGAACTCTGGTAACCACTGGGCCATCCCTCCAGCCTGCTAATTTTCTGTTTTTAATTGCAAAGCCAAGTTTAGTTCAGTCGAGTTGAGTGCAATCCCAGCATTCAAGATGCAGAGGCAGGGGGCTGGAGACATGGCTCGGGGGGTTAAGAGCACTGGTTGGGTCCTGGTTCGATTCCCAGCACCGGTGTAGGCCCTCTTCTGGCCTCCATTGACATTGCACACAGACATATAAACGATGTGCAAGCAAAACATTCATACACATAAGGTTAAAAATGAGGAAAAACAAAGAGGCAGAAGCCTGAGGACTGTTGAAAGTTCTAGGATAGCCTGGTCTACGCAGTCCTTGGCCAGGCTGGGCTACATCGTGAGAGAATGTCTTTTTTTAAAAAAGCACAAATCAAAACAACAAAACCATGACCTGCAGCATAGGTGAAATTTGAAAATATTATGCTCAATGAAGGAAGCCAGTTACATAAGGACATACATTCAATTACTCCAATTCTTTGAAACTCCACGACAGGTGAGCTATGAGGCCACAAGCAGAGAAAGACTGGGGAGAGCTGTGGAGAGGACCAGGAAGTGAATGTAGGGGGTAAATGTTTTTTTTGGGGGGAGTGATAAAAATATTTTGGAATTAAACGTTTGCGTAACCTTGTAAAGGCCCCAACAGCACTGGATGGATGCAGTAGACATTAATGTGAATGTGTGTGGTGTGTGGATCATATTCAAACTGAAAAATGACTGCGTGTAACAAAGATAACAGAATAAAATTTCCCTCCTTCCTTCCCTCCCTCCTTCTTTGTTTTTTGTTTTGTTTGTTTGTTTTGTGGAGCTGAGGATTGAACCCAGGGCCTTGTGCTTGCTAGACAAGCACTCTACCACTGAGCTAAATTCCCAACCCCCTTCTTTGTTTTTTTTGAGACAGGGTCTTACTATGTAGCTCTGGCTATTCTAGAACTCACAAAGATCCTCCTGTCTCGGCCTCCTGGGTGCTGGGATTAAAGATGCAAGTCACTATGGCTGGCTTGTTTATTTTGTATTTTGGTTTTTCGAGACAAGGTATCTCTGTGTATCCCTGACTGTCCTAGAACTTGCTTTGTAGACCAGGCTGGCCTTGAACTCACAGAGTTCCTCCTGCCTCTGCCTCCCGAGTGCTGGGACTAAAGGCATGAGCTAGCACAGGCTGGCGACTTTTTTGAAATAGGGTTTTTCTATGTAGTGCAGATGGACCTCACTCATGATCTTCCTGCCTCAGCCTCCTGAGAGTAGGGATTGCAGGTGTGTGTCTGCATGGCTGGCTCTAAAAAAGATGATTTTTAAAAAGCTTCCACTTGTAATAACACAATTAAATATAATAAAAGATTTACAGTGTTGCTGAAATTTTGTTTAGTGGTTTCTTTTTAAAAATCCAAACCTGGGCTGGAGAGATGGCTCAGAGGTTAAGAGCACTCACTGACTGCTCTTCCAGAGGTCCTGAGTTCAATTCCCAGCAACCACATGGTGGCTCACAACCATTAAAAAAAAAAAAAGAAAAAGAAGAAAGAAAAACCAAAAAAACAAACAAAAAAAATCCAAACCTTGGGGCTGGTGTGAGGGCTAGGTGGATAACAGCACTTGCCACCCAAGCTTGAGAACCTGAATGGGCACCCTGGGTCCCACAGTAGAAGGAGATATCCTGTTCCTTAAAGCTGCTTCCTGACCTCCATGAGTGAGCCTGAACACATACACACACCACTTTCAATTAAACTTTAAAAATAAGTAAGATGAGAAACTATATTTACTGTATGGTCCATTGATAGCATCCCAGGCATTTGTCTGGAAGAAATGAACACACAGAACCACAGAGCACTTTGGACGTGATTGTCAGGAAAGTTAGTTGGAGAGGTTTAAAAGTGAATGCTGGAGTCTGGCATGGTGGCCCCACGCCTTTGATCTCAGCACTTGGGGAAGCAGAGGCAGATGACTTTCTGTGAGCTCCAGGCTGATCAGGGCTGTCCAGGCTGAGGAGATAGTTGGTCAGTAAAGTGCTTGTGCCTAAATTTGATTCCCAGAACTCAAGTTTTAAAAAAAATGACAATAACACCCAGTAGTGGTGGTGCACACCACTACTTTAATCCCAGCACTCGAGAGGCAGAGGCAGATGGATCTCTGTGAGTTCAAGGCCAGCCTGGTCTACAGAGTGAGTTCCAGGACAGACAGGGCTATACAGAAAAATCCTGTCTTGAAAAAACAAAACAAAACAAAAAAGAAATGAAAGAGAAAGATACAAATCAGTGCCCAGAGGCAGCTGTTAACTCCCAAGGAGAGTCAAGATTCCCGTGTCTTCCCAAACTGCATCTGTATTCAGTTCAACACAGTCGATCATGGGAATCAGCAAGAGCCCCAGATACCCTGAAAAGGAGTGGGGCCTTGTGTGCTGAGCACCAGTTAAGGCCAGTGGGCTCCCTGCAGAACAGCTGGACCCTGAGACCCAAGGGCTAGCACAAGGTTGCATGCAGGGGACACTGCAGGACACTGACAAGGAGCTGTTCACATCTGTCTCCACCTGTCGTTCTTGGAGCCTTCTTGCGTGGCTGCACTCACTGAGCATCCCAAGCTGTATGTCACTCGAAGTCACTGCCTGAGAGAGGGCCCAAGTCTTCCAGCTTCATCTGAGGCTCTTTCCAAAGTGGACCCCAAGCCAGATGGCTGATTCGGAATCTCTGGTGCATGGTGGGGTGCCTAGCACCCGCATGGGCAATAACTTCCCAGTGGAATTTGGAAGAGAGAGGGAGGAGGGAAGGGAGAGGGAGAGAAGACACAGAGGGAGGGGCGGGGAGGTAGGGACTGTCTGAGACCACTCAGCGGCCAGTAGGGATGGGGAACAATCAGACACTGTCTCTCAACTCCGGCCTCCAGTCTTTCATCACTGACCTAACACAGAGGGCAGAGTGCTGGAGGGAGGCAGGGGGGAGGGGCAAGTCAGAGGTCAGCCTTTGCCTGCTGAGCTGGCAATGGTTGGAGGGACTTCGGGCCCCTCTGAGGTACACATCCCACTGCTGGCCTAGTTAGCTGACTGGAGACAGTGGCTGAGAAGAAAGGTTTGCCAAAGTGGCGGGATCACGACAGTTACACATTTATCCAAACAGACCTGTGTGGAATGCTGGCTATGGACTTGCTACCTTGCTAGGAATTGGGGGTGGAGGGTGATTTGATCACGGTAGGCTCCAGGCTTTGGGAGTTTACAATATGGTAGAAGGCAGACACAGAGAGAGAGCACTGGTCAGTAAGCAAATATATACACACAACCACAAACTGTCGCATGTGGACACACAATGGCCTGCTGAGTCTCTCATGTCACCTTCCCAAATGTATCGGTGTGCATTTGCCGCACGGACTCTCTGCTGGGGTCTCTGCCAGCTGCCTCCTCACTGGCATCTCCAGTGTTTCCCCAGAGACTGCAGGAACAGAGCCAGTCACCTTTTCCACCATGTTCATCTTGGAGTTAGCCTGTTTCCTCCCATCTTGCCGGCCATTCCCACAGGCTCCTAAGAACTTGTCAGTAGTAGGCTCCACTTGTCTGCCTCACTGTATGTCCTTTTAGCTGGAGTTGGCAAGTGCTCAATAAATATTTATAAAATGAATTTAGGAATGAGTGCGTGGGTCAGACCCACCCCTGACTTCTTGACCTTCACGGTGACCTTCAATGCCTTGGAGAGGTCAGAGAGTGTAGGCCTTGTGCTGGGTCACAGCAGCAGCTGAGGGGTAGAGGGTCGGGCACAGCCTGGCATTCAAATGACCAGCCTCACCCACTGTCCCCACACTGCAGACTCCCAGCCTCTGCAGTCAGCCCTGAGACAGCAGGCTGTGACCCCGGGGAAATGGCTATTTTGGCACTCTTAGGATGCAGTGCTAAAATTAGCCACCAGGTGGCAGCACTTCCTCGGGAAAAGGATGAGTGAAGGTTAGCGGCTCTGGGGATTGACTCTGACACAGGGAACCGCAGAGGTGCAAGCTTGGCGGACCCAGGCCTAGAAGGGGCTACAAGCTTTAAGTGGCAGGGCTGAGATAGAGAGTGATCGGTATCTGCTTGGAGAGAATGGGAAACAGGGGCTTGTCCAAGAGGGAATGAACTGGAAAGCAGGGCCTGAGCTTGTCAGGGAACAACCTGAAATGAGTGTTTTAGACCCCAGGAACCCAGCTGCCCTTGATGGAGAGCCTAGAAGTCTCTATGAGATCTCTGCTGAACACTCTGCATATGGGGCTCACCCTGTGTGCCCATGAGACATGCATGGCAGCCTTGTCTTTCAGTCACCGTCCCCAGCTGTCTGTCTCTCCTGCCACATGGATTCTCTGAGGTCAGACACTGTCTCCCCACAGCCTGCCTCTAGAAGCCTTCACCCTCCTCACTTCTTCTGCACACCTCCTGTAGGACAGAGAGCCCCTTCCTCCAGGAAGCCTGCCCTGGTTAGAGCACTCCTCTGGACCTACACAGCATCCTGCTCTCCAGGGACAGAGAGGTCCCTGTTCAGGAGTGTTGGTGACCTATACAGCCCATATGTAGACACTTCTGGGCTTCTGACATCTTTGGACAACACACACACAGAATTGTGCCAACCTAGTCTGGTCTGAGGAGAGCTTAGGGGAAGTTCAGGACACTTCCCAGATGAGTCACACACAGACACATAAGTACTATAAGGCCCTTTGGAAGCACGGTCAGCCCTGCCCTTTGAAATGGTTACACTTCATTATTTTTTGTTTTTGTTTTTCGAGACAGGGTTCCTCTGGGGAGCCCTGGCTGTACCAGATCTCACTCTGTAGACCAGGCTGGCTTGAACTCATAGAGATCCACCTGCCTCTGCGTCCTGAGTGTTGGGATTAAAGGTGTGTGCCACCACTGCCCATCGGACTTCATTGTTGTCCTGTGAAGCAACATGAAACCTCTGCCATCTGTGTGACAGAGATCACTCACAAAACACGGTCACATTTCACCCCCTTTTATTGGCCATCTTGGGAGGATGGTCACTCGCAGGCACCCAAGGCCTGTAGAAAAATGGTGATCGCCCAAGGTCCCCAGTGAAATGGTGGGACTTGGACTTGCGCTGTTTATCTGGGAGCTGGAAAGGTGAATTTGATGCAGATTCTGGGCTTGGAGGACGTTCCTTCACTGATCCCAGTTCGGTACCTAACATTGGCCTGTGACTCCAGCATTATGGAGGAAACTCAGGCCATTGCTGCTGCTTTCCTGGTCACTTCTCCCTGAAGCCACCCCAATTGTCTCCTCATGGTCCCATAGAGAACCATGTCAATTCTGCAAGCATTTTGCTCCCAGCCAGCCGTGTGCCGGTGACCTGCTCCAAACGCCCTGCTATAGAATGGCAGAGCCCGAGTATGAACTAGGGTTGTGTGGGAGAGAAGAGCTGAGGGAGCCCTGAGTTGGATCCCCAGCTCCACATCAACTGGGCAAGCAGCTCTGACGAGGTGGAGGCAGGAGGTTAGAACTCTAAGGCCATTCTCAGGTAGTGAACTTGGGCAACACAAGATCTTATCTCCAACAAAACAAAAACAGACAGACAGACAGACACACACACACACACTCCCACCTGGCCTGAAAGCAGAGCTTGGTGGAACCACTCCTGCCACCGACCCCATGCCCTAGAGGAAGGCGTCTCTCGGAACCCATCCCCCACTTGCACTGGGTACCTGCCAGTACCTGTTCTGTCCTCACGGGGAGAAGAAGGACTGAGATTCCCTGTCAGTGATCTGAGCTGCAGAACGGTTGGTACAGGGGAAGGTGGCTGCCATGGTGGCATTCAACACACCTGCTGAGATTCAGCTCAGCTCCCTGCAGGCACTGGGAGGGCCTCCATAGGCTATGTGGAAAATCATCCCGTACCCCTGCAGGGGTCTCTGTGAACACCAAGGCCAGCAGAGTGTCAAACCAGGAGAGGCAAGATGGCAGTTTGATTCAACATGTCTCAATAGCTGGTGTTGGTGCAAACTTTTCATTTATTTTATTTTATTTTTCTATTATCAGCTTGATACGGTGCAAATTCTTATCCTAATAGTGAAATGTTTGCCTAATAGTGATTGGGCAAAACCAAAACTTATTATAAGCCACAGTCATCCTAGGGTCCCCCCTGCTATGTAGCCTCCCTGGTTCTGTGGGTTGCAGTCTGATTGTTCTTTGCTTTCTATCTAGAATCCACTTATGAGTGAGTCCATACCATGTTTGTCCTGGGTTTGAGTTACCTCACTCAGGATGATATTTTCTAGTTCCATCCATTTGCCTGCAAATTTCATGCTGTCATTGTTTTTCTCTGCTGAGTAGTACTCCATTGTGTACATGTACCACATTTTCTTAATCCATTCTTCAGTTGATGGGCATCTAGGTTGTTTCCAGGTTCTGGCTATTATGAATAGTGGTGCAATTTTTTTTTTTTTTTTTTTGGTTTTTCGAGACAGGGTTTCTCTGTGTAGCTTTGAGCCTTTCCTGGAACTCACTTGGTAGCCCAGGCTGGCTTCGAACTCACAGAGATCTGCCTGTCTGCCTGGCTCTACCTCCCAAGTGCTGGGATTAAAGGTGTGTGCTACCACTGCCTGGCGTGGTACAAATTTTTGAGTCTGCCCCTGAGGTGTTTATTTTGGGCATATTTAAGCACAGTAAAAAAAAATTGTTTTCGGTAAAAAGTTTCTTGGTGATCATTAACCCAGTCATGTGCACACCAAAGCTCCAGACATGTCAACACCAAAACTCTTTGTAAAGTACAAATGGTATCTTCCATAAAGATGGGTTCTATAGATTAACTGAGAAAGCAAGCTCAAGATGAGGGTCTGGGGAAGTATCCAGTGTGGTCTCAGCCATGCAGATAGTGCAAAGGTCACTAAGCAATTAACCACATCCGTTCCCAGTCTGCTGGGCAGAGAACAGGTTATACATATCTCCCTTTGGAGACACAACCCTGTGTGGTTCACGTTCCTGGTTCTCCTAGTGCTTATCTGTGAGCACAAGGGACTCCGTGCCACCTAGATGCTCTAACAGCTGGGTAAGGACACCAGTCTTACTTTGCCTGGATGAGGTGGTTGCCTAGCAGGACCATTCTCCTCCAGCAAACTTGTTTGACATATCCTTGGCAGCAGGGGTTGGTGGGCGGATGAGACTGGCCTCCCCACTGGGAAGCATTGATGGCGTTTGTTGAGCCTCAGGGGCATTGGGGCTGTATCTTCAATAGGATTCCAGGTCCCTCGGCACTAAGGAAGGAGGTTCGGTGTGAAGGATCTTTGCCAAAATACCGCAGAAACATTTACTGAATGCTCACAGTATGTATGTGGGGAAACTGAGGTACGTGCAGGAAAGACAAGCCAAATCTGTCCTTTAAAAGCCCACTGAGGGGCTGGAGAGATGGCTTAGAGGTTAAGAGCACCAACTGCTCTTCCAGAGGTCCTGAGTTCAATTCCCAGCAACCATATGGTGGCTCACAACCATCTGTAATGAGATCTGGCACCCTCTTCTGTATACATAATAAATAAATCCTTTTTTTAAAAAAAGCCCACTGAATATATACCTCTTGTGGCTCCGAGTTTAGCGCAGATGTTAAACGGACCCCAGACTGGCGGTAGGGGTTTCAGGACCAAGATCTGGATCTTGTACCAACTGTAAGCATCTCTGAACAAAGTTACTTAATTTCTTTCTCTGTGAGACTGAGATCTTGCGGGAACCTTCCAGCCCAGGCGCCCTGTCGTAGAGGAAACACAGTCTTTCCTTAGGGAGAGGCACTGAAAATGTGAAAGCGAAGATCTTGAGGTTTGCAGTTCGCTGAACTTCGCCCGGCCCCAGGATGCTTCCGTTGCCCTAGCAACCGCCAGGCTAGAGTGGTCCCCAGAGTGCAGCTAAGGAAGCCGGGAAGAGCCCTGCCCTTCCCAAGATGGCTGCACGGCCTAGGGCGGGGTCCGGGGCCGCCGGCGTGTCTAGCCCTCTCCTTCCTTGCCCGCTTTCTCACGCTAACAGCGAACTTCCACCAGCACTTGTCCTTTTTTCCTGGTTCAGAGAGTCTGGGAGCGGACAGAGAAGGGTTGCCTTCAGGGATTGGGGCAAATACCCCAAGGGGGAGGCGGGACTTCCGCGCCCTGCCGGAAGTGACGCGACAGTCGCGGTCGCCGCCAGGTGGAACGGCAGGTGGGTTCAGGTGCCAGCCTGGCCCAGGCCCGGCTGTGGGACCGACTGTCTCGGTGAGCGACCGAAGCGGCTCCCAAGGGTCTGGAGACCCTGGGGCGGACTCTGGAATCCGAGCCCATCGCCCTGGCCTGGGGTCCTCCCCTGTACCAGGTAAGAATCACCTGCCCCCCTTCCAGCCTTGGGCTCCCCACCCCAGTCCGGAGGGGAGGGCCCCAGGCCCGCTGTCCCGGATGGGGCAGGGGAGGGAGCTCGGGGCTGACATCTGGGCACTTCAGTTCCCTGGAGCCCCGTGTTCTTTTCTCTCCCAGACCCAGTTTCCCATTCCCCTCCCGAGCTGGGCAGTTAGCCTGTCGGCCCCAACTCTCGGAACCATGTTTGCAGACTTGGACTATGACATCGAAGAGGATAAATTGTGAGTGGTTTTTTTTTCTTCCTCCCCAAGACCCGGGAGCGGAGGGCCCAGGTCCCTCGTGTCCTTGCGTGTCTCAGCTCCACACATTTTTTACTTTTCCGTGTATGGAAGCAGAAATGGATTGGGACATTGTATTAGTTCATCACTTGTTGGGGGCGGGGGACTTGGGACAGGCTAACAGGTAATCAGGATTCAGGCCCTGCGAGCGAGCCCTGATGGCATGATCCAGCCACAGCACAGCAAGTGGAGCGGTCCTGCTGGGGTGGTCTGGGAAGGTGGTCCAAAGGTGGCAACAGAGGCAGCTTGCCAGGGCTGCCCAGGAATATCACTGACCTTCCTCCCCAGCATAGGTGATCAGTAAGGTAGAAAAATTAGATTTGTCTGACCTTTAGAAAGTACTGCCAGAGTGAGGAGTAGATGTCATGGCCTTGGGTGTCGTTAGTCCTTAGTAAGGGGTGAGCCGTTGTTGGTTGTTAGCAAATCAGTCTTCAGTAACCAGGTTGATACCTGAGCCTGTTCACCACAAGACACACCTAAGCTCATTGATAGTGAACGCCGCCGGGTGGTAACTGAGCTGTATCATTGGAAGATGGCTGGGGGATAGCTGAATAACTTTATTCCAAAGGGAAGGTGGCTGTAATGTCCTGCATGTGCCTGAGAAGGGAACAAGGATGGAGCCTGGCTGAATCTTTGAGTTTGTTCCCTTGGAGTTGCCTGCTCTGGACTAGGATGGGGTAGTGCCTTCCATGCACATTTCTTGTAAGGTCTCTGACTAGGGAGCCTCATTTCATGTTGGGGGTGAAGAACACAGAATCAGAGGAAGTGCCTGACCTGAGTCCCAGAGCAGATTATGGCGGCTCTGGGCTTCCAGCCTGCAGCTGCATGACTCTCGGGCGTGTTCTGGTACCGATGTGTGTTCTGGCTCAGGAAGGAAGAGGCTACTTTGTGTGGCTTTCTCCTTCCAGTCATCCTTTCTCCAGAATTCACCCACCTCCACCTGCTTCTCCTTCCAGAGGAATCCCCACTGTGCCTGGGAAGGTCACCCTGCAGAAGGACGCCCAGAACCTGATTGGCATCAGCATTGGAGGAGGGGCCCAGTACTGTCCCTGTCTCTATATTGTCCAGGTATGAGGCACACTTTGGAGGTGGGGGCAGGGTCCCGAGTGGAGTGAGTCATCTCCCTTCTTGGGTGTGACAGGAGGAGGTTCATTTCTGTACTCTGGAAGAACTAGCTCCAGGGCTGGGGGACGGCTCAGTCAGTAGCATGCTCTCTTACCATGCAAGTTTGAGTAGCAGAGTTCAGTCCCAAGCGTCTGGGTAAAACACGGATGTGACAGTATGTTCTGGTCACCATAGTGCATGGGAGGTGGAGACAGGTGGATCCCTGGGCTTTACTGGCCAACTAGTGTAACCCAATAGGTGAATTCCAGGCCACAGAGAGACACTGAGTTCCAGGCCACAGAGAGACACTGAGTCCCCCAAAAATGTGGTTGATGCCTTAAGAATAAAAGCAAAGAGCGTCTGACCATCACACACCTGTGTGTGTAAACATACACACAGAGACAAAGGTCTGTCTTATTTCTTTAAAACTTTACGATTGGTATTTGTGTTTTGATGTGTGTGTGTGTGTGTGTTTATGTGTATATGGGTGCCCTCAAGTCATGGCGAACATTAGCACTGCCGTGAGATCCCAAGTTGGAAATCAGGCCATCAGGCTTGCGAGCAAGCACTCTACCTGCTGAGGCATCTCAGCAGCCTTCCGTGTTCTTAGCCAGACTGGCCACCGCTCCCTGTTGGGTTGGGTGGGGCTACCCTGTTCGCTTTTCCACCCGCTCTTGGCTACAGCTTGTTCTGATCTGGCTGTCTGGCAGGCTCTTGGCCTTATACCATGTGTGTTGGACTGAGTTAGTGCTGGTCCGTGTCTAGCATGTAACAGACATTCAGGGAAGGTCTCTAATGAATCTGCTCGTTGACCAAAGTGGACAGGGTATGAAACAGTAATGTCCTTGCTGGATGAGGGAGCACACACCTGTAATCCCTGCACTTGGGGCGTGGAGGCAGGAGGATCAGCGATTCCGAGTCACGCTCAGCTGCACGGAGAATAAGTTGGAGGCCAGTGTGGGCTATTTGAGACCTTCTCAGCAAACGAACAAAAGGAGGTAGTAGCCCAAGATTCACATGTATGTCCCCAATTACTAGTGAGTTTCTTATCCACTCTGGGTCTCAGTTTTCTGATCTGGAAAGTGAGGGTTTAAAATATGTAACCCAGGTTTGGTTCCCAGCACCCGTATCAGGCGGTTCACAAACCACCTATAACTCAAGTTCCATGGGATCTGACACCACCTCCAAGTCCCTTCATGCATATGGTGCACATACATCACACACATCACATGACATTTTTAAAATTAAATAAATGCACTGGGCTCCATGAGACCCTGTTTCAAAAGAAACAAAACCAAGTACATTAATGAAATAAAGTATGCAAGCACAAATGTCTTTGAGTTCTTGTGAAAATGAAGCAGAATGGCTGAGGGCAGGGCCAGGCACTTAGGCAGCTCCACTGAGGCACAGCTGCTCTGGGTCTCTGACAGCTGTGCCTTCCTGCCCCAGCTGCCATGCTAGTGTTGGAGGTGAGCCTCATGGTTTCTGCTGAGGAAGCTGTCCTGGTGATGTGTCCATTGCGGTGCACGGCTGGGGCAGCCTGTCATGAGGCCGCCTTCACCAGGTGCCTGGCCAGTCAGTGACATTTCTGTGGCCTTGGAAGGATCCAGACTCTACCCTGTTGGGACACCTAGCAGATTAGGCCTCAGGGGCAGATGGCACTGGGTCTCTGGGAGGATCATTTGCTCTGACCTCTACCTTCAAGGGTGATTTGGCCTCTTCTGCCCCAGGAGACTGAAGGAGACCTTTCTGAGGTCCCTCCTGACCACGTGCCTGCTCAGCCTCTGAGTCACTCCCCTCAGCCCCATCTGTTCAGGACCTGAAGGGATTTGTTTTGTTCGCATATAGCAAGTCGAGTGCACAAAGGCCTGTGTCTACCCACAGTTCCTGCTCTCTCTCACCCTCCTCTTCATCTGCTGCTGCAGATATGGCTCCTCCTACTTGCCTTGGTTTTACTATTACTTTTAAGTGTGCATGCCTGTGTATGTGTGTGTGTGTGTGTGTGCAGATGTCCATGCAGGACAGGCGTTAGGTCCCTCTGAAGCTAGATCACAGGCATTTGTGAGCTGCTTGGCGTGGGGCTGGGCACTCGGGTCCTCTACAGAACAGGATGCACTCACTCTTCATTGCTGAGCCTCCTCTCTAGTCCTCCTGCTTTGTTACTTGTTTCCTTGATCACTTGTTCTTGGTTCAGGAGAAAGGAGTCCAGCTCCTCGAAAACCACAAATCTCCCTCTTACACCATCTGCCCATCACAGTCACTGTCTTGACTCAGTGTTAGCACCACAGGCAACGTCCAGGGAACAGTTTCCAAATCCCTGACCAGCTCTGGAGGCCAAGGAGACAGAGAAGGGACCAAGGCCAGCCCCCTTCTGTAGCGCTTGTGCTGAACTTTCTGATGAACTGGTGTCTTTCATTCTTTCTTTCTTTTTTCCTTCCTTCCTTCCTCTGTCTCCCTCTCTCTCCCTTCCTTCCTTTCATTTATTTTTATGTGTGTGGGTATTTTACCTGCATGTGTGTCTGTGCACCACATATATGCCTGGTGCCTGTGGAGGCCAGAAGAGGGCGTCAGATCCTCTGGGACTGGAGTTACAGACAGTTGTGAACCACTATGTGGGTGCTGGGATTCAAACCCGGGTCCTCTGGAAGAGTGGCCTGTGCCCCTAACTGCCGAGCTGTCTCTTTCGTCTTGAATTGGTGACTTAGAGGCATATGCCCATGCTCAGCCCGTATTTTCTTCATAGCAGAGCCTCTCATTACTTTCCTTGGTATTTCCTGTCTTTGCCCTGTGCCATCTTGCTTTCTCAGTAGACTTTCCACAGTCAGACTTTCCCATCTTTGTCTGTCCTCAGTCTAACCCCTGGGGGCCTCTGCTCTTCATTCCCAGTCCCAGGGCCTCCTTTTTGGCTTCGGTCCCCATCTGGATGGAGCATGTCCTCTGGCTTTCTGAAGAGGGACAGTTGGGCAGTGTACAGTCTAGAGGCCTCTTGTCTGTCACTGGCATTCCCTTATTTCTCAAAGTTAACATAAGCTCAAGTTCAGGAGTGAAGGTCAGAGGGCTGGGCTGGCTCCATGGTAGGGTGTGTGCCCTCAGCCGAGTGCTACAACCCACCCATGTTCCACACACCCCTAGAGCCTTTGCACACAGCCCACTCCTCACTAGGTGCTCTTCCCTTAGCTTTATAATACCCCTCCCCGCTCCTCCCTGAGCATACTGGTGCCTGCAGCCCTCCCTCCCTCCCCACCACGGGACGCACATGGAAGGTCTTCCTCAGCAGCAGACAAGGCAGGCGCCTCTTTGCTCTCTGGCAGTGTCAAGCTTCACACATCACCCAAGGGCACCTCTCCCCATCCCACCACATCTCAGCATCCCCTCCACACAGAGTAAGCACTGGGCCTGAACTTTCACCTCTCCTGCAGCTCTTTCTGAGGCAGCTGAGGTGTATTTCAGCGCCATCCAGAAGATTGGGGAGCAGGCCCTGCAGAGCTCCACATCGCAGATTCTGGGTGAGTTTCTGTCCTCTTGACCCCTCCCCCACCCCCAGCCTCTGCCTACTGTCCCAGCCCAGGGTCCTTTACCTGTGGCTTTGTTTGTTTGTTTGTTTTTGTTTATTGAGACAAGATTTCTCTGTGTAGTCCTGGCTATTCTGGAACTCACTCTGTAGACCAGGCTGGCCTCGAACTCACAGAGATCCACCTGCCTCTGCCTCCCAAGTGCTGGGATTAAAGGCGTGCGCCACCACCGCCTGGTTTACCTGTGTTCTTACTGTCTCCTTGGTCTAGACCAATGTGGCCCACACTCTGGGGCTTCCTTCTGCGATGTGCCTTCCTAGAAGTCCCCACCTCAACACAGGCCTGTGGCCAGTGCTAGGAGCCTCATCTCTCGTGCTTGTACCCCATTTCTTGCCTACCCCCCCCCCCCACATAGACCAGAGTTACCAAGTCCCGAGTCAGAGCCCTGTGTGAAATCCTTGGACTTTGGTTCCCAGTCCAGCCGGGGATGTCCTGACTGGCTTCTGGCAGGAGAAAGGCAGACAGAGCAGGCTCTCCACACTAACGGCAGCCCCTCTTGCCTCCAGGTGAGATCTTGGTTCAGATGTCGGACACTCAGAGGCACTTGAACTCAGACCTGGAGGTGGTGGTGAGTATCAGGCCCCAAGGCCAGAATCACTCAAGCAGATGGGCTGAGGTTCAAGAATGAGGTCCCAGAGGCTGAGGAGATAGGCTCTGGAGGTAAAGAGCTGGCTATGCAAGCCTAAGGGCCTTGGGTCAGATCCCTGGCACCGATGTAAAAGTCCAAGCATGGTGGCACACACCTGTAATCTCAGCACCGAGGAGATAAGACCGGAGCATCTCCTGTAGGGGTGGCAAGCCATGAAGGAAGACACTGGCTGTCACTCTGTAGCTTCCCATGCATGGACACACACACACACACACACACACACACACACACACACACACACACACGCATATGCCCCCCACATATAGACACATACAAACCTGCACATGCATACATCAGAGAGAGAGAGAGAGAGAGAGAGAGAGAGAGAGAGAGAGAGAGAGAGACAGCCCATTCTCAGACCCACGTCTAGGGATGACCTCTTAGGCTCCACTGGCCCTTGACAACATGACAAGTTGGCCTGGTCAAGCCTCAGCAAGCCCAGCTGCTGCCACCTTTTCTGTCCCATTTTATCAAGGAGCTGAGTCTCAGGGTCTAGGTGTCGTTGCCCACAACTCTAGAATGAGCAGAGGAGCTGAGAAGAGAAAGGTCTACTGCACCAGGCCCAGGGCATAGTCCCTCCCCACCCCAGCTCCTCCCTCCACCTCCCTAGCTGCGGCCATGGGGGTCTGACTGTACCATTCCAAGTATAAGGGCCACCACACCTCCATCGCCATCAAGAGCAAAGACAGGCACCTCAGCAAAGGCCTCAGGCCTGGCACACCCAGCAGGCTTGTCCTCTCCAGAGTCCCAGCCCTGCTACCCTGAGCAGCTGGCCCTCTGCAGATGTGGTCATGGGCTGCTGCCCCGCTGGTCTCATGGCCTGGGACTGTCAGCCCTTCCTCCTGCAGCCTGGCACAGGTATCCCTTCCCCCAACAGGTGCCATCTACCCTCCCTTCCTGGTGCCAGCGGATGCCTCTGTTTGCTCCTACCCATGAAAGTGAAGGCAGGGATCTAGTTCAGGCTCCAGCACTTGCTGGCTTTGGTGCCCCTGGACTCTGGACCTCAATTTACCTACCTTAAAAAAAAAATGGAGATAATCACACTTCCTGGTAGAGTTCTCTAGAAAAGGGGGAGGAAAAGTGGATCAATAAAGTGGAACTGTTTTCTAGGGCTGGGGACGTAGCTCAGCTGGTACAGTGCTTGCCTGGCACAATTGAAACCCCAGGTTCAATCCCAGCACTATATAAAATGGGCATGGTGGTGTAGACCTAGAATCCCAGCACGTACGAAGTAGAGGCAGAAAGATCAGAAATTCAAGGGCATGTCCAGATGCATAGTGTGAGAAAAGAAACCATTTTTTTCTGGCAGGGTGAGAGAACCCTGGGTTCCTGAGCTGGGCTGTGGGCTAATGAGATCTTAATGTGCTGATGTCTGCTCCTCTCTGCTTCAGGACCAGCAAAGGCAGGGATCTGCTTTGCTCTGTAGCTCCAGGTCCTGTGGACTCTAGGCAGGGCTTCCCCCAGTGTGGAAGGAGAGGGAGCCTTGGGAAGGGAGTGGAGCTTGCTAGATGGAGACGGAGAGAGCTTCCCAGAGGGCACAGCGGCAGGCAGAAGCAGACCTGAGTCTGGAAGCCAGGCAGAGTGGAGAGGTGGGTGTGCCTTCCCTGATAGTGATGAGGCCTCGGAAGACTCAGAAGGGGATCTAGACTGCTTTCCACCTTGTGGGGGACTGGACGTTAGGGTGTTCTTTGGGGCTCTGTTTGATACCTATGGTACTCTGCATGGCCAAATAGCGCTTTTGACACCAGGACTTCATGGACACTTGGTAGCACAGCACTCAGCCCCCAGCACATGCTTGGACTTGTCGTTGGTTATGGAACTTGGCTCTGTGTGTCTCTGTGGTTCACCTGGGCTGGGCTGGGACAAGTGTCATCCAGGCCCACTCTGTAAGGAGAGCCGCCTCTCCAGGCACCAGCATCTTGGCTGTGATAACTGGGCAGGGCCCCCAGCCAGAACCATACCAAGTAGAACAGCACCACAGGCTGACATTTGGCTCTCCAGTCCATACGGAGCCTGGGCACTGTTGGGGTGGCTGGGATACAGACAGAAATCTCGCCCTCCCATGGCTTGGCCAGGGACCCGATGTGACCCACAGTAAATTCACACTTCACAGAGGGGAAAAAGAGTACAGGTCAGGGGGTGTTTTAGGGATTGCAAAGGAAGCCATGCTGAGGAGGGGGGCTGAGGAAAGCCTGGGAGAGCTGTGGAAGTCCCCCAGGGGCAGGGACCCAGGCTCCAGCAGGCAACAAGAGCCAGCAGAAGCTCAGCCAGCAGCAGGGCCATGGTGGCCGTTACTCTCTGAAAGAGGCACCAGCAGTGTGTGGAAAAGAGACAGGTTCTGGCTTAAACGTCTTTAAAGACTTGTTAAAATAACAAAAGTAAAAAATAAATACAGCCTATCACACCAAACATGTTAGCACTGAATGTCTCCTGATAAGATGACCCAGCCCAGCGTCAGCATTAGCTCCCAGGTCTAGAACTCGGTCTGTCCCTAAACCCCAGCCCTGGGAGGCCCCTCTTGTGTACCATCAAATTCACAGCCTCCCCCTCCTTACCCTCACAGTAGTGGGTATCTAAGCTGGCATCTCTTCATAGTTTGTCCCCCAAATTCGATCCCAAGACCTAGAATGTGAGGTTTTTCTTTTTAAAGACAGGGTCTCTCTGTATAGTCCTGGCTATCCTTGAACTCTCAAAGGTCTTTCTGCCTCTGCCCCCTGGGTGCCAGGATTAAAGGCGTGCGCCACCTCATACTTCTTTACACCTTTTTAAAACCTACTGACTCCCCTCCATTTATATCCTTTATTTTCTTTGGCTGTTGAACACCTGGGCCCATTGGTCTGCCCATGTTCCTGGCTCAGTCTGGTGGAGTCTTCTGGCTTTGGGTCTTTCCTCCTAGGCTTGATCTGGGTCCTT